>NC_080426.1:41360570-41522874 GCF_029873635.1 Malania oleifera | reverse complement strand
GCAGTGTGACAGAAGAAAGAGGAAGAACTGAAGTATTACATGTACTAAAAAAAAAATAATGAAATTTGTGCTTGGGTAATGAAAGAAACATAAAAAACAAAAAAATGACAAGATCGTTCGTAGTTATTAGGAAAACCAGAAGAAGGTTAAAGGAATTAACAAGCAGAAAAAGATGTAAAACCAG
Organism: Malania oleifera; assembly: GCF_029873635.1. Lineage (NCBI taxonomy): Eukaryota > Viridiplantae > Streptophyta > Magnoliopsida > Santalales > Ximeniaceae > Malania > Malania oleifera. Next base: position 41,522,690 of record NC_080426.1, on the reverse strand, counting down.
GGAGAGTTTTTGACATCACAGATAAGACACTTACAACGAATTAAGTTGTGCCCTAAAAAGATGAAAACGAAAAAAGTTATAGGACCAAAAATAAACATCCCAAGGGAAGTGGAAAAGTACTTAAAGGATGAGGAAAAGAGAGGTTGACGACGGATAACCCAAGTAGAAAAGGTAATCGAAAATGTCAAACGAATAAAGGAAAACACTTAATACCGAGATAATACAGATATATCCTATAAATTATAGAATATTATCATAGATAAAGGGGAGATATTCAGAAATTCGTAATAACGAGTCTGGAATAACGTATGAGGCATATATAAACTGGGAAAAGACTTGGTGACCCAATAGGATGAAGGTTGCAACTAAATGGTGCTTAGAAAATCATTTGGTTTTTCATGTCTGGAACCTTTATTAGGAATTAAAAAAAAAAAAAAAAAAAAAAACAATATATCTTGTAAGAAGATTATGAAAAAGGGTAGGAAAAGTAAGGGACTTGCACGTGGTATCTAATTGACTTAGAAGCATACTGATGGGGTAGACTTACAATGAAATTAATAGTGAAGCTATGTTAGAAAAATAATATAATATTAGGTAATGGGTAGACACTTTTTTGACTGATAGGCGTATGAGCTAGACTGAGTCATGACGGTTGTTAGACGACAGGTGGGAGAGACTACCAGAGATTGGTCTATTAACAATAGGTGCATCATCAGCAGGATCTACTCACGCTTTGGACCCCTTATCTTGTTCCACTCTTTAGTGATGGTACTGGATTTGATCTTGGTAGTATCCACATATTGAGTTTCATGGTATATGTTGGGTACAGATGATAATTTTCTGGTTGATAAAACCTAACGATGAATGTAAAATTTAACTTAAACTTTATAGAAAGAATCTTTAGAATCGAGAGGGATTATTAGGATGGTAAAATAATATGTAATATAGCAAATTTACTTTAGAGGAATCTCAGAGACAAAGTTTAAACTTGGATTATAAAAATCAATCACACTAGTAATTTTGCAATGCCTTGGATTTATTATACAAGCTAAAAGAGAATTAAAGAAGATGTAATACATAGACTTAAACCGTTGGAGTGAATGGTTTTTAATTGTGGCTCACATTCTAAGTGAAATTTTAAGGAAGCAGCAAACAGCATGGAAACTCGACGATTTGGCAACAAATTTACTGCAATTTACAACATACTGCCTAAAACCAATCGACCTTTAGCTTGGAGCAGCCCACGCAATTTTCAATTTGAATTAAGGGACGTTGTTTTGGTTGGGGTTTGGAGGGAAAACCCTGAAAAATTATATGTGATATCCTAATTATAAAGGGTCGGTTGATTTTTTTTTTTTTTTTGTGAGAATGAGAGCGTTTCTATATGTTTCATCGTATTTGGACAAAGAGATATGAATTCTTGTCGTTTGGCTCCCCACTGGATGTAGGTATTGTCTACCCACGTAATTCTTGTGTGCATTGTTTTTGTTATTGCTTTCATTTACTTGTGGTTGTGAATTGTTCTGTATTCACCATTAGTATTGTGCATATACCATTGATATTTATTGTGCTGTTAGGGGGGGTTTTTAACACCACAAAATGGAAAATTTTTTCTATGACTTTGTAATCGTAGAATACCCTGTAGGGAAATTTACATAGTACAATTGTAAAACCATTATAATACATAATTAATCAAAATGTTGGTGCTAAGAAACTCTTATCCAAAATAAAAGTTCTCGAAAATGAGAATGTTTTAGATGACTGATGGTAGACGATAAAAGATACATTAAGAATATGAACATATTTTTGTGGGTACAGTTATGCAATACACTCCTGCAGAAGAATAGATATGGATGAACGCTTAGATTGGTTAGTCCCTTAAAATGAGGCCCATAGTAACTCAACGGTAGAAGTCAATTGAATTAGTTACTATGAGGGACAGTAGAGTGGGTATGAGTTTTGACTTGAACTATTTGAATGATAGTAAGGGGATTTATGTAGTTTGAATTGGGCAAAAAAAAAATATCACCTCATCGTATAAAATTAAGAAACATGATCATATACCCAACCCCCCCCACCCTATGGGACTTAAAAGACTTGGTTTTTTGTTTATTTTTATTATGTTAAATATAATCTTTAATATACCTTTTACGAATCCTAATATATTGTATTTTACAATTATCCTATATTTTGAACATTATTTCATACAAAATATCCATATGATGCTAGGCACTTTTATTTTTGACATGAAATATTGGAAATTATATGATGAGGTTTAAATTGGAGTTGTGGGAAAAAATCCCCAAATCATGTTTTCACATTTGAGGACACAGGATAAGGAAGGTTGTCAATTGAGCAACAAAAGCCTTTTTTAGATAACAAGTTTTAACCTATTGAAGCCAAAGAAACCAACCACGGAAGTCACTCAAGAGGTGCCATCTATTTTACTCAGGACAAACCGTAGTTTGGTCAAAAAAGAACGTCATTTTTCCTAATGTTTGGCAAAAATAAAAACTTACCCAAGATTGCCCAATCTAAGGAGCTTGTATTAGAGCTCCGTTAAGAGATGTAGACCCTCTAAAATTTCAAAAATTTTCGTATACCTTCCACAGTTTTGTCAATTAAAGAGAGGCAAATGTCCCTTTAAATTTCAAATGTTCCAAATCATTTTGCGTTTGACCCGTATATCCCTAGTCTAAAACTTGTCCATTTTCCAATATAAAGAAAATTTACATCGTTTTAAGTTTCACAATTAGTTAGGGAAATTAATCTGTTAATTGAAGTCCTTTTTTAAATTAAATTCTTTTTTATTTAAACTTTCCATACTCCAAATCATTTAAAATACGATCAAGACTTATGTTTATTTATTTGTCTCCAAACTTACCCATTTACACTATTTTATTAATGATTCCAAATCTTCATCCTTCCCAAGTGAAAATTATTGGGAGGAGGCCCTTCTCCCCATGTCCATATATCCTTATTTTAATATTAGACCATGTGCCACCCTGACCTATATCTATTAATATAGAGAGGGTTCCTTTTCAACGGCCTACATTTAAGAAATAGCGCACATACATGTGAAAGAAGGGGTGCTAGTATAATTTCCCCTTCACAAGTATTTTCCTAAGATAATAATGGCAAATTCAGATAAAGACAACTGTTTTTTTGGCATCAGATCCAAGACTTGGAAAGCTGTATCCGTGAGGATATTATGTGAAGTACCAAACTGAAAACAGAATCTTCTCTATGCTCTTTTACCGTATGACCATAGCCTCATTGCGGCTGTATAGTCTGACAAATTTAAAAAAAAAAAACCCTGCAGTCGCTTCTTGACTATGAATATCATCTCAAATAACAGGATTGTGGCGGATCAGACCAATTAGCTTATCCCGGTGGATATATTGTCCCTCCGTGTCAGCAGCATATGGTTTAAGAAATTGTACAATCTGCATACATATATATGTTTATAAATAAATAACAGTCTACAGGCATTATAATACAGTAATAAGCCAACGGGTGCTATCAAAACTTGGGAGGGGCAAAGCCCCACACCTTTTCTTTTCTACTCGACTATGCTTAGCAAATCAAAGTAGAAATTTGAAGAATTGGTACAAACATAGCTGGGGGCAGACCACACCAATACCCTCAAAAACACAGAGAACATGGGGGGACATTTTATTTCTCGTGAACAAGATGGCTTAAATAGGGAACCAAATGTTGCGTGGTGATGTAAGCCCCCGTCTCCTCTCCTATATCCAAAAGACAATAGGAGAAATGATGTACTATCAACAAAGAATCTAAGATAGATTGGGAAGCATTGTTTTGTTGGGTTCGATGGTATTGGGCTGCATTTTCTTAAATTTAGAGCTTCACTTATCTGCACAGTGTTGTTTGTGTGTGTTATGGTCCTTCACAAACACTTGGTATTTCTTGTAAGACAATTGAAGTCTTCTCATACTTTTTGACATAATGGCTGAGTTCTCTGGGCCCCACAAGTCACCCCATGTCCTTCTGCTAACTCTTTCAGCAGCCACCGCACTCGCACACCAGCAGCTCCACTTCTGCTGTGATCTTCTATATACTGCACATGGCACAGTGCATCCACTCAATCCATTTAGACACCAATTAGTCAAAGACAACCTTGCCACTCTAATTTTCACTCAAAAAAACATCATCAGCCACAATCCAGCAAAATTTGTTACATAATAGGAATAAAAAATTTGACTCTTCATGCACAGGCTTGTATATCCATTAGGTAGCTTTTCATAGACCTGGTTCATCACACAACATGATGTGGGCGGACGTGGGTACTGCAAATAAATAATCTAGCATTTTTTCCATATCTGTTTAATACAACGGTGTTGCGAATAGTTGGAAGAAGCATTTATATTTACTTATTATTGCATATAAAGAAATAGCATATTACATTGGAATTTCAGATGGCAGGGTAATTTCCTCTAGTTCACAATAAAATATATTTATATTTATTTATGTGTCTTTGATTCAGCTTTTTTATCGCATAATAAATTAGACTACCTGTTGGGCCCTGCATGGGCGGTGGACTCTTCCATTCGGGGTTTTCCTAGATAAACCTAGGATTTAAGATGTTGTTACAATAATTAGGATAAGCCTTGTCCAGCTGAGAGAGTTCCCAATTGGTTGTTATAAAGATCTTAGTTTAATTGATAAGAGGCTTCCATGGCTGTTTTTTAAGAAGGATGATAGAGCTCTTAAAGCTTCTCCAGGTTCTCCTCGCTTTCCATAACACTTGTCTCTCCCTCTTAATTGTTCTTCTCTCTCCACCTTCTTTCTTCTTTGAGCCACTCATCATAGCCACTCAAGATCTTGGGTGTGAAACCAATTGAATGTCCATTTGGTTTTACTTCTGCTGCAACCAGTGCTTGGAAAATTCAGGCAATACACAAAAGTAAAGAAACAAAGGTCAAAAGCCCCTCGTGCTATGAGCAGAATAATTCCTGGTTTGTGAATGAACTTAGGCAGGGTGCTCAGGACGTTCAAGCATGACCTTTCTTCTCGCCTGAAGAATACAATAGAGCTCCATGATCACCCTGGTGCTTCGCATTAGAAGAAAGGATAAGATAGCTCGTTCTTGGTTTTGGCTAATCACCAGGTGTTTTCATACATTATTACACACAGAACCAAGGAGTTGGTATTCGTATTGAAAGCACTGCATGATTTCCACGTAAACCAAAGACAGACATGGATTCTTGTGTACATTCCCAAGATTTATACTGGTCGAAACAATACATGAAGTAAACCCATTCTTGTAATAGGATTTCCTAGAAGATCATTTCAAACGGGTCTCTCAATCCGTGAACTAAATTGGCACCTAATTGGCTTTCTTCTTGCATGCCTTTCTTCTTACGCCAAACAAGGATCATCATCTATTAGGCTGAGGTTGACAATTTAGGCGAATGGACCTCATCTTCTGATCTGACCATCCACTTTCACTAATCAACTACGGCTATAACCATGTCATATGGGCAGAATCAAATGAATCAACAGAATTTAACTAGGAAATGAGGGCTTATCATCCAAAAGCTACTTAAAGAGTCCCAGATAAAATACCATATTCACGTAAACACTACCACAGTAGAGCCCGCAAATTATCCCATGAAAGATGGATAGATTCTCCTGAAGGCAACAGTTAAAGCTTGAGATCATTGTTTGCCTACAACCTAATAGCTTGACTTTTAGGTATAGTGGGGAATCTAACATGGTATCTGACTGATTACCTGGAGGGTCCCCCTCGGTCCTAGTCTTGTTGCCTGTGTTTACCTGTGTGTTTAAAAAATATTATTGGCGTTCCCCTATCTGGGTGTTATTTCATTGTGTGTTTATTCCTCTCCAACGTGTTGGCAGTCTTCACTTGTGGAGGAGTGCTAAAGCTTTATAAACATGGTTGGTCCATCTACCTATATAGCGCAAGCTTTTCTTAGGTAAATGTTAATCTAAACAGTAAAAAGCTAGAACTGAAAGTGGTTTGCACACATATAATCTTGGGCTGAAGCACATATTCAAGCAGTGCATTTACTGCACGTTTTAGATATAGGATCGAACCAAGGGGACTCTCCTTTGTGCTTGTGTACCTAATAGATTCACGGTGATCTATATCTAGAGAAATTGATTCCTTGCAAACTACGTGTATCGTGTTCCACCCTCTTGCATCACCATCCATTGGGAAGTGAGCAAGCAAACATAATTATGTGGTCAGCATAAATAATCCCCATAATTCTTTGCCCCTTTCATAACACTGACTCTCTGCTACCCGACAGCGAAAGAATAACTCAAAATCGTAGGTGGTAGTTCCTCAACGCTCTAAAATAGAGGTCAAGTACAGGATTGCGGTGCATCGGCTCAGGGGTGCACAACGGATAAAGGGTGTGACACCAGCCTGATCGTGAGCCCTCGTGTAAGGACGAGGGAGTACTAACAGCTCATGAGCAACTAAAGCGAGGAGGAACAAAACACTCCAGGAAGATAATGCAGACAAGTCAGCAAAAGACACTATTATTCTTAATGAGTCCAACAAAGTAAATCTTAAGTAAGGTCCCAGACAGGACCGACCCTAACCTGGGGCGGGGAATACACACTAATAATGCGCGTCAATGATCAATCCCCATCCAACTAGTAGAGATGTGTCCAAGGACTTATCTCGCTTTGCCTAATATGTCATAGTTACTCATGGCGCTTGATTCTTTGATGGAACGTCAGATTCTCTATGACACTAGCATGGCTGCCATGTTGTCACAAGAGAGTCACAGCCTCGTTCACTAGCCTGACTCCCTAGGTGGGCAGTAAGGCTCCTTACCACAATCCCCTCCTAACGACAAGTGAAACTGTGACATTATCGGGTTCTTTTTTTAATGGCAGAATACATTCTTATTTCTTAATGCACTAAGATAGGGCTCAGCTCTACCTTGACTCTTCTACAGTCCTCCTTGTGACATCTCAACACTACAGTGTATATTTAATAGGAAGTCCTCATTGTGACAGCATACACAATATTAAGGTGCCACATAGTATCAAAGATCAACGAACAACTTTCCAAAAAGTTAGTTGCTCTTGAACAACTTACCATACCCACCGCCAAAGTCAGTGTCAGGGTAAGCACACAAGACCAACATAATAGTTTGCTATATAGGGCGCTCCTACCATTGGCCTCAACTCACTTCGACCCTTCTCAATAGGTGCTTCTGTGGGTTCAAATTGTGCATCTGACTCATTCAAGATCTTTTAACGTTTCTTATGATTACATTTGAAAATCATTAAGTGCTGAATACTAAATGCAGTTTCTGAATCTGCGAATTGGACTTGGAATGAATCTTATGAACCAGATAAGAGTTCTAATGGTTTAGTCATTTGATAACTCTGAATCTGCATGGTTTCTCCTTTTTAACCTCAAAATGTCAAGACCATTTTTTAAAATTAAGAGGCATTTATATTTTTACCATAAATAATTTCTCATCTTTTTAGATGCAAATATTCTAAATCATAAAAATATAATTTATAATAAACATAATTAGAAATTCTTATTTTAAAGTAAGACTTCAACCAGATCCATGTTTTTTTCTTAAATAGCAACGATACTAACTATATGGAAGTGTCTAGCTATCAAAAATAAATGAGTATAAAATCCTATGTTATGTGTGATCCATAAGGTTGATGCGTACATATAATATTTAGGATTGGTTTAGAAATTGCATGTATTATGTGTGACGACTCACAGACCTTACATTTTAGAATCACATATCCCGATATTCTTTTCTTTCTTTTTATCAAACTTCCATTTATCCACATCTTTATTTTTTTATATTTCACCTCCGCAACTCATATAATATTAACTTTCTTTTATTTTATGCTAAAAAGATATTGCAGTGGGCTACAATGATATGACCGGGGATATCATATCTTGAACCACTTGGCATAAAACTGGGGGGTGTGCACAAATGATTGTGATAAATTGACACAAAAAATGCAGAAAAACAAAGCATCAACTCCTCATCACAGAAGAGCAACAGAACGTTGGATTTTGAAAGTGGCAGAAACCCAAAATATTTTGAATTTTCAACGTTTCAGAATAGAAACACAGCAAATTATGTCCAATAGTGGAGGAACAACAAGGTGATGAGAAAAGGAAAAGCATCAATGGAATGATGATGGCGCATCCTGTAACAGCTAATTGGAACTGTGATCAAGTAATTGGACCCAACTTATTAGGGCATCCACATGAGTTGTCGATCCTCCATAAGGGCTTCCTAGATGGATTTAAATTAGAATCGTCCTATATAGGATAATTGTTACCCAATATATAGTTTCCAAATATGTTTGTTAATAAGCTTTACCAGAGATTGTTTCCAAATATGTTTTGGAAACTAGTTTATTAGTACTAGTTCTCATGTGCTTATAAATAAGCAAGATGGGGCCCTAAGAGGCAAAGGAATAGATCACTAAAACGCTTTTCCCTTCCCCTTCATCCTCTTTCTCTCCATGATTAGCCCTCCCTCTCATTCATCTCTCTTGAGCTAGTGCTCAATATCTTGGAGTGTGGAGACACAAAGAGGGCTCTAATAGTCCTCTTTGGCATCATTGGAGATCTTTGGGATCAAATCTAGAGGAGCTGAGAGAAATCAATTGGCAATTTCAAGTCAGACTTTTCAGATACCCGCCTTAATAATGTTCAAGATAATTCTTCTTCCTTTTCTATCAAATCCAGTAGCCCTTATGGACCAGAAAACACTGGTTACTGATTGAGTCATAATCTTCCATCACAAATTCTCATAATTGGTACAGGTTTAGCCAATTACCATGTAGTAAAAAAATTATAGTGCACATCATCATCAGTACTACTGCTATAGAGATTGCATGTACACAGTAGTGCTATTTGATTGAACAGTAAATGAAAGAAGCATGCATTGGCGAAGATAATACCTTCCAATATATGGATACAAGATGCCCTTTTGGATATCTTCATCTGTAATGTAAGAAGCAAGGCTGTACAAGGAACATCAAGTCAGATTATCTTCTCCAACCCCTCCCATCCCCCCCCCCAAAAAAAAAACAACAATAATAATGTTAAGACTATGTTCTACAATTTAAGCCTTGAAACATGGCTTTATGACATTTCGTAATTCACACACGTCTCGAGCTCCATTTTAACTAAGACATACAACAATTTATGTGGTTTGAGCGTTGTGTGACATGGTCCATTACACAGAACTAAATAGACTTCTAATATCATTTCGAGCACTCCAGTGGGTGAGTGACTGGTATATCTTACAGAATTAACAAACTTCTAACACCAGATGATAATTTGGCATCAACTAGAAGAGATATTTCCAAGAAATTCGTAAAATTAAAAAATTACTCGATCAACAAAGGAAATATTCGTTCAACAGTCTTAGTGACCGTTGCATTGAAATGCAATCTTACAGTTAACAATCACACTGAAAAACAGAAGAATTCACACATAGAGCACACGAACACATTGAGATTCTCAATGTCAATGAATATAGCCAAAGCTGAAGACAAGAACCTTAACTAAAATATGTCTGGTGTATTCCTGTTAATAAAACTCAGACACCCCAACACAGCATTTACAGCTTGGAATGCATAAAATATATTCCTCCAGTTAATAAAATGCAATCCAAAAACTAGAATTGAGATCAAGTAAATGTAAATTTTTACAAACACTAAATATGACATCGCTCTGCAAGAAATTCTCATTATTTTTATGATTTCTGGCTGAATGTCCCTTTACACAACCAATAACCACTTGTAGGGTAAAAGCAGTTTGAATAAACTCAAAATGCAGTGGACAAAGCCTTGTCTAAGCCATGAGGGAATTTTTTTTCAAATGAGAAGAGAGATTTCATTAAAAGGACAGCAAGGGCGTGCCACCCATGTACAATCAAAGAAAAGAGGGAAACAAAAAAGATGGATCAACAATGTGATAGTGTATTCAAGAGACCAAAATTATTTGTGTACCCAGCATGTACTGCCCAATAAACCAGCTTGAAAGAGTAGCAAGCTACCTATACTTGAGGATTGTGGGACTAGTTATTCCATCAAAAGCTCTAGCATTTCTCTCTCTCCAGAGCAAACTAGAAGATACTGAGTGGGAAGGTGATGTAGGACAAGAAGCAGGTATTTGGATGGATCATTTCAACCCAATTTGGAGGCCTATGTCGAAGAATAGGGTCAATGGTTTATTGGGTCCAAAACCCAAATGTGCTTAGCTAGTTAGTTGTTAAAGTATGCGTGTGTAGTTTTCTTGTATTAGGATTATGTATGTTGGGGTCTTGTTTGTAGTATTTGTGTATTTTAGGGGTATGTTTGTAATGCAATGTAGTTTTACAATTATGTATGTAATTTCATGTGTATAGAGGCTTCTTATAAATGGTGTGTGAAAGCCATATTGTAGGCAGTTATTGTTGAGTTTGAATAGGAATTGAATTTGAGTTTCAACCCCTGGTATCTCCTCTCTTCTATTTCTTCCAATCTCTTCCATGGCTACAGAACCTTGATGCTGCCCCTGCACCAGAAGGAAAAGGCTTTTTTCCCTTTAATTCATAGAAATACAAATACCCTTCCAAGCCCAAATTCCTTTCCAACATATTCAGCAATGACCCAGTGCTGTCCCATAAGAGCAGTGGGCAGATTCCAAAAAATTCAGGTCCAGGGGCAGTGGAGCAGTAAGCAGTAACTGGTCTACAGTTTCAGCATCTTCTTTGCAAAGAAAGCATCTATTGACAAGGTGAAATCCCTTCTTCGAAGGTTATTAAGAGTATGGATCTTCCCCAAACTTGCCTCCAAAGCTAAGAAAGCATAGTCGGCACAAGAGTCTTCCAAATGACTTTCCAAGGGAAATAAGACATCTGGCCTCAAGAGGGGCTGTCAAGATGCTTCTAGAAGGAGCTGACTGTGAACTAGCCATTTTTGTGAGCTTCCATGAAGGCACATCCAGATTGGTCCAATTGGGGCATTTCTGTTAAGACAGCCATAAAAATCAGCAAAATTTTCAAGCTCCCAATAATGGGCATTTCTTAAAAAAGGGATGTTCCAAGCTGCCATTGACAGAGTCGTCCACGAACAGTCATTAAAACATCTTTGTTGCAGGTAAGATTGAAAATTGCAAGAAATTGAGAACTCGGAGGAGATGAGCTGCGCCAGCTGTCATGCCAAAAGAAAGCATTGTTCCCATTTCCAACATGGAAGTGGATGAGAGTGAAGAAATCCTCCCACCCTTTCCTGATCGACTTAACATTAACCCATAGGGCTGCTGCCTGAGCTCTTTGGATGTCCATCCACTGTGATCGACACTGTACTTTAAGGCAATAATCTCACTCCAAAGTCACACCTTGTTCATGAATCTCCAAATCCATCTACCAAGGAAGGCCTTGCCGAAAAGCATAAGAGATTTGAGACCCAGTCCACCTCTCAGGATTGGTAAGCAACATCCCATTTAACTAAATGGAACTTAACAACCTCCCCTGTATTTCCCCAAAGAAATTATTCTGTATGCCTCCAATCTCAGGCGACAAAGCAAGGAATAGGGAAGAGGGACATGAAGTAAACTGGAAGGTTAGAGACGGTTCATTTGACGAGAGTGATTCTACCACTTTAAAGAGGTAGTCATGCTTCTAATCTACCACTTTCAATAAATAAATATATATATATATATATATATATATATATATTATCAGCAATAGGTTAAAAATTCCTTTTTTTCCCTTGAACATTGCACCAAAATGGGAGGCCAAGATACTTCAAAGGAAAAGTCCGTGATGCCAGCCACGAAACTGCCATCATTCACATTTCGAATGTGGATAAGCTCACTCTTTCCCAAATTGACTTTCAAAGAAGGAATTGCTTCAAAGCAAAGAAGTAAGCATCGGAGATCAAGAATTTTCCGCCTCAGGGAAGATCATGGCATCATTAGTGAAGAGGAGGCAAGAAACTTCAGCTCCCTACCAGTTCATTCCACCGTCAGCCCTCTTTTAAGAGCTTTATTCTTGTGACATTTTGCCACAAGAGGCAGAGAACTTCCACGAGATTGATGAAAAGCAAAAGACAAAGGGGATCTCCTTGTCGTTATCCTTGGAAGTGTGAGAACCCTGAAAGGCAGCCATTAATGAGAATTGAGGATGGTGTGGCGATCCACTGCTCAATCCATTTGCACCATAAGCTCCGAAAACCCATTTTTTTCAGAACATTCAGAAGGAATCCCAACAAACACGGTCAAAGGCCCTTTGCAAACAATTCCTCCCTTTCCAGCTCTAGAGTGACTATCCATGATTCCCTAAGCGATGAAGGCAGCATCCATGGATTACCTGTCAATAGAAGGCCATAAATTATGCCTTGCTAATAGCTATTAATCTAGGCTATATATATGGCCTTCTATAACTGGCCATATAATGAAAGACCTTCTCAAAAGAGAGGAAAATTCGAACCATTCTGTTATGGTATCAGAGCCATTCTCTAAGGAATCTCAGTCCTAGTTTTTTTTCAGCCGTCACAGTTGTCGTCTTCTTCGTCTTCGTCTTCATCTTCTTCAACAGTTCTTCTTGTGGTTCTCTCTAATTCTGATCGAGTCATAACCTTCATTTACAATGAAGGCTCTCACACGGCAATGGCATAATTTTCTTATAAAAAAATTGATGCTTATGAATAACCCGCATCAATTTGAGGGGGCAATGTCAATAGGAGGCCATAAACTATGCCTTGTTAATAGCTATTAATCTAGGCTGTATATATTTTCATAAATAGGAGAGGAGATTTAGCTTACCATGTATAGCTTCCTAAAATCACTTTATGTAAATTAGTTGGCTTACCATATATAGCTTCCTAAGATCACTATGTGTAATTAACATGGTATCAGGGCTAGTTACCACGAGGTCGTGGGTTCTAGTCTCGTCGCCCACATTTATTCTACAGTATTTAAAAATTTCTTCTGTCTTTATCTCTCCCCATGCTGTCAGGCTGCACGAGCAGAGGAGTGTTAAAGCTTGATATACATTGTTGGCCCACAACCTAACAGCTTAAGCTTTTAGGGTAAAGTGGTAATCTAACATTACCTCCTTTCAACAAAGCTATGTTGGTGCTGTCCTATGAGTTCCAGGATAGCTTTTTCCAGTCTTGAGGCCAGAACCTTGGATAAAAGCTTGTAGACACTGCCCACCACATCTCTGCTGTTAACAGCCCCAAACTTCTTAGGGATCAATGCAACAAAGGTGGATTTCATGCTGTCCACAAATCTGCCCGTAAATGTGGAACTCATCAAAGACCTTGATTACATCAGCTTTGAGGACGTCCCAATTTTCTTGGAGAAAAGCAATGATGAAGCTGTCAAGACCTGGAACTTTATCACCATTACAATTTTTTTAGACCACAAGGAATTTCTCCCTCATTAAAAGCATGTTTCAGCCATAGCTGTAGGTGTGCAGATTCTATAGAAGCTTAACCCCTCAAACTGTGGTCTACATGGGTTTCATAGCGGCAAATACCTTCTTCGATGTACCCTCCATTTAAATCTTCACCAATAATAATGACTCTGTCAAGGTATTGTATCTCCATCCCATTCTTCTAGCTGCAAGGCCCTAAACTTTTGTCCCAAGCAATTTATTCCATATTTATAATCTTGGATAATCCTTTTCGCAAGAGGGTCCTTATTTTATCTTCATCATTAAAGCCATGAGAAAGTTCTTCAGCATCAAGATCCTAAATTTTCCTCAAACTCAAAGTGGTTTCTATCTTCACATGGTGTATCCAAAAAAGTTCTTATTCCACCATTTGAGTTGTCCTTTAATCTCTTCCAACTTGGAAGAAAGAAGCTTGCAAAGCCTTCAAAGTGGAGAATTGACCAACCCTTTATGCTTTCATCAAGCCACCAATGTGTTAAGATTAGTGGTTAAAAATTGTAATTCTTGTTTTTCAAAATTAAAAATATATATATATATTTTTCTAATAATTAATTTTTTAAACATGTATACATACAAACCTTCAAAGTGCATCTATGGGTGCATTGATGGGCTGTCAAGTACCGAAAACATGTACTTGCATACAAGATAGTGAGCACACAAAGAGATTACCTACGCCCCATAAATGTCAACAAATAACCAATGGCTTTATTTGGCAACATACAGATCTCTCTCTCTCTCTCTCTCTCTCTCTCTCTCTCTCTCTTGTCAGTCTCCCTTTCTCTCAATCATATGATATATTTCATCCAGCACTAGCCCATGTTGATTCCAAGATGGCTTTTAAGAAAAGGAAAAATGACCATACAAAATCACACAATTATTTTAATAAAATAATTCACAAGGTAAGAAGAGTCCTTCCTTTTTGCAAGTTTAGTCATGGAGCCAAAGATTTTTAGTGCTGCAAAAGACAGCAAAGAAAAAATCAAAACAATCATATTAAGGATGAAAAACTAGTAGCCATTATTTTAGAAAACAATCATTGGCTTTGTTTTGCAATTAAATAGTATAAACCATGGTTTTAGATAGCAGGTAGCAGGTGGCGCAGCATAACAGCAATGGGTGCAGCGACTTCAGTAGCAGATGTTACTTAAGGAACTAGTATTCTAATTTAAATTGATTTCTTAAATTCATAAAACAAGATTTTAAGTCATTATTACTCAAGGAACTAGTATTCTAGTTTATTTTGGTTTCTTAAATTAGATTGCTTATCTTCCAAGTAATTTTAATCCTATTAATAGGCCCTTATGTACTAGTTTTAGGGATATTGAAATTGAGAATTGATGTTGTTAGATGTTGGTCTTGCATCAAGTGGTATTAGAGCAGACTTTGATCCAACATGGTTGTCAGTGTTATTTGACACAATTTGCAATTTTAACTCAACATGGTTGTCAGTGTTTGATGGGTTTTTCTAAAAGCCTCTGCTTAAACTCGTAGGGTTCGCAATTTCAACTTAAATCGCCTTTCATCCGCCACCAGCATCACCATTCAACATTGACCTCTACCATCCCTCCACTTCCAACCAGCCACAGGAATTTTACTATTAAAAAAAAAAATGAAGCACCAGATACCCCCCTACCCTAAGTGGAGCAGAACGGGCATCAAAGTGTCCACACAAATGGAGCCTTCGTTGTTTCCCAGCAGAAGCTCACCTTCATCTACCTCCATCTTGAGCCTTGCCATTTTTTGGGAAGACTCTGCAGATCAAAGACCGTTGTTGTCTTCATTGGCAACTCAACACACCATCATTGCCAAAGATGTGTCAAAAGTCCTTGCCTTTCGTTTAGCAATGACTCCTTGATCTCCACTACATGACTCACTAGCCATTGTCAGCCATCACCAAGCATCAGTTGAAGAAGTGCACAGTTGCTGCCACAGTAGCGGAGATGGAGCTGAAACCCTCCCCTGGTCAACCAAAGCATTGAAGAAGCCTGCTTTAATGTCATCCAAATAAGTCTCTTTCAAAACGGATGATTTAGGTGACCAAACTGGCTCAGACTGGCCTGATCAGAACTAGTTCAGCCAGATTGGACTGGACCAAACTAAACTGGTTCAGCCATACTGGATCAAAGTGGGCTGAACATTTTCCAGTTATTTTCTATAATTGTGGGCAAAAAGGGGAACTCTCATCTCCATTGTAGGGACTACTAAAGATCCAGTCACCAAGTCAGCTCCTTGCAAGAACTCCACTGATGATCAGATTGTGAATGCACTTCAGTATTCTGGCGATGAAGATGACAAGGGTAATGTTAGCTAGAGGATGTGTCCAGCTCATTGTCGCCAAAAAAACTCTCTACACTCTAGGGAAAAACAAATTGGTACCGACATTCCAAAACATGGTAAATGTTCATTCTGGAACACTAAATCTAACAATCCAAATTTTTAATTCAATATATTTCACATGAAATATTTTTTTATTAGTTAAACTGAGGAATCATCACATTGTAATTCTATTTACTGTCATTATCAATCTATTTTATCAAAATAAAACCTCTTCTAGATTTAGAAAAGCCTCAACATGCTCTCAAAAATATATGAGTGCCATTGCATTTTTTTTTCACCAATATATCTATAAAAGTATATGGTGTATGCCACTAATGTTCCACTTTAGAGCATGAACAGTACTGCAATCCCACTGCAGTTCCACGAACTGGAATGTTTCACGTTCTAGGCAACATTGCTCCAGCCTAACTCAAGGTTGAGTACTTTTTGCCACTGGAGGAGAATGGTGAAGCAAGAATATTTTTTTCCCCCCTAATTTTACTGCATTTTCATTTGTTTTATTTTAGATATTTTTATTAGGCTCGTGTTCTCAAGATTCTAGGATATTATAGTTTAGAAGCAAGATTTTTTTAAAGCAATATTATTTAAGGAACTAGGATTTCAGTTCATTAGGATTCCCAAATAATTTAAGTTTATTTAGTTGTCTTAAATTAGTTTTCTTATCTTCCAAGCAATGTACGCTCATAAAGAGGCCCTTATGTATTAGTTTAGGTAGATTGGAATTGAGAATTAATGTTGTAGGACACTAGGACGTTGGTCCAAGATCACCTACCTTCAGCAGTCTCAGTTCATTATTCAGCACTAATCTGATAAGATCACAATCGCCTACTTTATTTGGCCACAGTGAATTAGATATTTTTTAAAAAAATGTCAAACAAAAAAATTCCCCAATCCCCAAAAAGTTTTTCCAAAGTTTTGTTCAGTATTGTTTCTAATTCTCCAAATTGAAAATGTAAAAAATTTGGGGCCAGTGAAAGAAAGATGGCTTTTTTATTCATACCACTCAGCAGCAGCTTGCAACATTCCATCGGAAATAACACGAGCACCAGAGAGAAGAGCTCCCAAACCAATCCTGAAACAAAGGCAAAAAGTTTTCATATATATGTTGTCAGGATTTAAGAACAGCTCAAAAACAATTGATGAAGAAGATATTAGCACAGACCCTGGAAATAGGTACATGTTATTCGCTTGATTTACGTAGCCTACCTTCCCATTCCCTGCAAACATGCATACAAATGTTGGTCATAATTAGACAACCAGGACAGAAAGCCAAAACTACATAACTGCATGTAGCTTGTGGAATCTCGTTTTAAAGAAAGGAGCGGAACCCGTTGCTTTAATAAGGAGGAAAGATACCAAGATTAACATTTTCAAAAGGACTGCCACTTGCAAACACAATACTTTCTCCAGCATGCTTGAAAGCATCAGCAGGAGTGCACTCAGCTGTTCAATAAAAAGTAAATAAATAAGTAGATGTACGATACTGAATGTGACCATCATTTGTCTACTTAAAACAGGGGTGCTTAAGTACTGGCAAAAACAAACCATTCATCGTGGGATTTGACATTGCAAAAATGGCAGGTTTGGTAGAATCAGACTCTCGCATGGCCTTAAGCACCTGAAGAAACAACAGCCAATGTTAACAATAAACCAGCTTGATATTGAGAAATCAAACATTAATCAAATCTGAAAATTAAATAAAATATTCATTGGGAAAATTTGGAAATACCAATGAATAGCAGAAGCAATGATTTTACGCCTCTCTAATAGTGAATAGGTGAATGTTTAGCAGTAGAAATTGGATATGCAACATAGAAAAATGTGAGAAATGTTCCTATTCCACAAGAATTTTAACTCCAGTGGCTAGGGAGGTAACTCACAACACCTCATTCTAACCAGGAAGACCAGGATAAAATCACCACATCAATACACCATGATTGACCTAATACCCAGAGGCAAGGGCGAGGACAAGGACAAGGACAACGACTTGATCTTGGAAGTCCAAGGATTTGCCCCCCAGCCTCATACTCATTGAGGGGTGGCATGGAGTCGTTACTTTGTTACTAAAAGAGGGGAAATCTCTAAACTTGTGAAAAGAGCAACGTAATACTGCGATGGTGTCTGGCATGCAAACAAGAAAACATACAGGTAAAACAAAGGAATTTATAAAATAAGCCCATTGCATTGTTGCACAAAATACCTATAGAAACCAGCTGCAGTTCATGCCACCTTAGATGGTTAAGAATTAAGCATCAGTCATACTGTTTAATAACAGACAACCAAGAAGTACACAAGCAGAAGTAACCAAACAAATACACCTCATTCACTTATTTTGCTCTCCTGTGCAATAAATTAAAAAAAGCATGCAATGTAATGAACGGGTGCTCACCTCCTCATTGAAGACACCGCCAACTCCAGACAAGCCTAGAAGCACATGGGGCTTTACTTTTCTAATCTGGCCAATGCATAGCTCCCAGCAGTTCAGTATTTTAATTATAGAAGAAAACAGGTGTAAAACTACTAAAAATAAAGATTACAAAACTTGGCACAGTAACCCAGCCTTCTTGCATTAAGAAATTGCGAACTAAACGTTAACAGTATTTCATTTCCACACCATATCATGCAGTTTATACTATAACAGCCTTCAGCTGACAAGGCTGTAAAAGGCAAAACTGTAAGATTTACCACTTCAACGAGACTAGCACCCTCCCTAAGTCCCCCAATCTCTTCTGGGGCTCTAGCAAACAGGGCTGCTGCTGGATCAATACCTTTTCTTTCTTTTGTGATGAGACCCTGCATTCATAACAATCTTCTCACACACTGATTTAAATAATAATAATAATAATAATAATAATAATAATAATACCAATGTAACTGAAGTCACAGCTTTCAGATTAGTGCACCACAAGTTTTGAACAAACATCCAGATTATGGAATGAAAACCCAAATCTTATCATTTATCTTTTAAATACTTAAACTTAATTTGAATAATATGTCTGGAAAGGTATGTTTTTCACATAAACATACTACTAAGGGACATATCAGATACTATAATGGAAATAATGATGAGTAAAACAGCGAGAGTGCAAGGGTAGAACCACACATCTTTATCAAGTAGGAAAAATTGATTTCTTGCTGCAGTTTCATTGTTCCCAGCCATTCTTGAAGCAGCCTGGACGCCCATGTTGAGAACGCCAAGCCCTGCACTGGAACCAGGAAAAAGAAGATGCAAACAGAAGCTCTCAATAATGGGCACATACAGTGAACAGAAGAGTTCTTTCTAAGCCAGAAATAAGATTCATTACAATTAAGATTTTAAGTACCTCCCAGCTCCAACTACAACTATCTTTTGTTTTACAAAGTCCGTCAATGGACGACCTTGTGCTCTAACAGTTCCCAGTAGTCCTGCTAGAGCAACACCAGCAGTTCCCTGTAAGACGGGAGAAAAAGGAAAAAAAAAAACAAAATCACTGTTAGTTTCCGTCCAAAAGAAAGGACACCTGCATCAATAGTGCAGACACTTAGGAACAATTCATGTTGCACTTCATTATTTTACATGATATGTACTTCACATTACATAATGAACAGCAGGTAATCACAACAAATCACCTGTATGTCATCGTTAAACATGCAAAACCTTTTGCGATATCGTTGCAGCGTTTCAAAAGCCCACTTCATTTGAAAATCTTCAAACTGATAAGATCGTCCCAGTATCCATGTTACTTACATACAAACTAAACAAAGCAAGAAAATCATACCTTTGAAAGAAATGTACCTGTAGAACAGCCTTGGGCCAACGTGTGAAGACAGCTTCCACGAATTCATCAACAATTGAGAGATACTCGTCCCCTTCCAACCTAGGTTGCCGCAGTCCTAAATCTATACAGTGTGAAAAGAAATCCTTAGGCTATCATCTGGAAAGAAATTGTCTACAAGCATCTTATGCCCTGTGCTTGTTATGCATGAAGATCAAGAAAATATGAGGCTTAAATAAGCAGGTATTTCAACAGAATTGACAGTGAGAAATGCATAAACACAAACTTGGTGAATTAAATGTGCATAATGATTTAAGTCTAAGAATTCAAAGCATAAGTTATAACAGGGTGGAGATTATTCAACACATAAATTCTCTGTAAGGAAGAGCCCAAGTCCCTTTTACATCTTTCCCATTGCAAGTGGATCATGTAACTTTGGGAAGCAGATATCTTTGATGTGGGTATTATCTATTGCATGGCTGCAAACTCAGTCATACAGGACTCATGGGCATGGATGGCTGCAAATGCTTATTCAGAGGAGAAAGTCATTATGTTGATCCCCACACCATTATTTATGTCCTGGTGGGAAAGAAATAGGGGAATTTTTTAGGGAGAGGAAGTAGCATGTTTAAAGCTCAAGATAAGGTTTTTTCCAGGGCAGTTTTAAGATATTTGGTTCTTTTTTATAGCTTTCTGTACTTTAATCATTATTGGGCCTGAAACCGCCGGGTGCTCTTTAAACATATATCCATGCTTCTCCAAAAAGAAAGGAAAAATAAAATAAAAAAATTCAAAGATAGGTAGAACTTGTGGCATACTGGAGATAGTGAAGTGGATGTACATTGCACAAGCTATGTTAGATTTTCTTCATCTTTTGTCACATAAATAAAATTTTTCAAACTTGGATTGGCAATCTCTTAGGGCCTTCATAGTAATAAGGCCATTTATTATATATTTTGTTCATCTTTTGTCACATAAATAAAATTTTTCATACTTGGATCAGCAACCTCTTGGTGCCTTTGTCATAATAAAGCCAATTAACATATATAATGAAGTGGTTCCTACTTTTTTTTTTTTGGAAAGATTCATAAGGATTTTCCCTGTAAATAAATGAAAAAAAAAAAAAGTGTTCAAAATAGGTAAAGAGCATTAAACAATTGATGAGAAACAATCCTGCCTAACAATATGTAGGATTTCAAAATCTTTGCAATGGTCAAAGTGGATATTGACACTAACATGATACAGCATCATTAAATACTAACGGATTCTGGATTCTGCAGGTAACTGCTCATGGATTCTGCAAACACAGGAACGTGCAAGAATCTGAGCTGTGCACTTTCAGCTTCATTTTTATTTCTTTTTAAAATTTTATGTCACGTTTAGAATTGAAACCACATTGTATGGCTTCTAAGTATTTTTGGGTTTGTATAAATTCATTTCAGATTAGAATTTTTCATTTTTATTTCCTATGAAATTTTTTTAGAACTTCTACTTAAGTCAGAACAGCAAGCTAGAACAGTAATTATTGGGGCTTTTTAAATCAAAATAATAATAAAAATATATATATAATTACCCACATTGAGGAATATAAATAGAAACAAAAATCGGATTCTAATATTTCCCCATCCCTCCAAAATTTTTAGTTCAACTAACCCAGTGCAACTTAAAATGCACATGCCATTCGACAACTAAATGAGTAAATAAGCTCTATGAAGAGATCAGTATAGTTAAAGCTTAAAATGCACATGCCATTCCACAACAGCTCATATATTTTTCCTTTATTCCGTGATTTCTGGTTTGGGGTTAAGAAAAGATGTTTTTCAAGATTATGAGCTTTTGTTGAGGGTATTAAAAGGCGGAAGCATGTATTTTTAATCAAGCACAAAAGAGCAGAGGTATTAAAAGGAGGGAGGGACGTGCGTTTTTAATGAAGAATAAAGGAGCACAAAGTTAACCAATTTCTGCAATCCTATAAATATCTACCCTTTTGAATATGGCATTAACACTCCCTTTAGCAGGAAAAAAATGGGCATGAGGCAACCTTTTGTAACATCCACTAATTTAGAAACTTGAATTCAACTTAAGTTCCACAAGGAATAACTATAAATTCCATTGTGCTTGTATTTGAGATAGAATCATCCATAGATCAATGCCCCCTTTATTTCAGAGTATTTAATGCCCGATAATTGTGACTTTATAACCGGTTGGTCACAGGTAGACGTCCAAGGAAACAACCTCTCTGCATAAAAGCAGGGGTAAGACTGCGTACAATGTGATGACCCTCCCCCTACCATCACAAAGCGGTGGCCCAGGGATGGCCTTTAACTGTGAGTTTCATGAAACAAACCCTATGATACAGGTTAGAAATGACTGGAAATATAAATAGAAAACATTCAGCATTTTCGCAAACTGTTTTCCTTTCAAACTTTCAACATTCCAGGTAAACTCAGCACAGTCAATCAGTATACAATGTCAAAACAGCATGCCAATTATACTCTGCTTATGAGGATGTTAAAGCTTGATATACGTTGTTGGCCCACAGCCTAATAGCTTAAACTTTTAGGTGAAGTGGTAATCTAACATAGTATCAGAGCTAGTTACCAAAAGGTCCTGGATTCCATTCTTGTTGCCCGCATTTACTGTGTGATATTTTAAAAAAAAATTATGGTGTTCCCTACCATGGATGCTATTTATCGTGTGTTTATCTCTCCGCAGGCTGTTGGGTTGCATGTGCGGGGGAGTGTTAAAGCTTGATATACATTATTGGCCCACAACCTAATAGCTTAAGTTTTTAGGTAAAGTGATAATCTAACAAATATACACTCTTCCCATGATTGGGCCACTTGGCATTTCTACAAAAACAGATGTTGACCAAGGCTGAATTTCTCATGCTTTGGTTTCCAATCCCCCTTCAGCTTTCTTTTCTGTTTCTACTCTTTACATAGTTTAAAAAAAAAAAACCCATTTGAAAATATTACCTCATATTATGTTTCATGAAAATGGCTAAGTGGCCCTATCATAAGTAGTCTGTAGAGAGAGACTGCATGGAGCAAATACTTAGCATTCCTTTTCTACTTATTGTGGTCCATTGCATGGCATCCTCAAAACAGCAGTCTAGATGCTTTAGAGGCCATTGGATATCATAGTCAAAATTATAGAAACAAAAACTAAAAACCAGAAAAAGAAGCAACATGTTTGGTTAATATTAGAAAACTAAAACAAATTAGAAACCTGCTTGAAATCATGTTCATTGTCCTTGAATAAAATAACACTTAAAAATATGACAATAAATAAAAAAGTAAAAGAATATAAATTTAAAAATATTATAAAAATAAAAAAATAATTATAATGATTCCATCTTATTATTATAATTTTAAACTCACTTTTAGTGTTCCAAGAGCAATCCTACTGTACATGATAACTGAAATCATAAAAAAGATTTTTTCAAAGACTTTAAATTATCTTTCTTTTCTTTTCTTTTCTTTTGTTCTTGAAATTTTAAGGGTATTCTATTTTCAATTAAATTTTAAATTCACATGGTCATTTAATTTAAATAAAATTTCATATAGAATGAATGATTTAATCCACAAAAGTCAATTCTGAATATTGAAGTACTGGAGAAACTGGTTGCCACCACATCTGACAACCATAAAATCTGGTTTCAGTTTTGCGAGAACTAAAAACAGAAACAGAAAACTTGAAACCTAAACAAGTGCATTGTCATGGCCTGTTTCTACATTGTACAGCAACCAAAAGCAGAAAACAGAAGTGATACCAAACACCACATTATTTTATAAGATTATATGCAGAATAAACCACTAATCAGTTCAGTAGTGCTTGAGTAGGATCCTAGGTGGAGATGCCTCAATATGGTCCTAGCTTTTAGCATGTCCATATGAAGTGGCTGTTCTTTAGTCTCGAACTTACGTACTTGCACTTTTATCACTGCACTAGACTACTGTTCTCATTCACGTAATTAGTGTTTTAAAAACAATTATATAACTTCAAAGTCCTTAAGTAATGGCCTTTACCATAGATTTGAATTCCCATGAAAGTGTCGTAATTTCCACTTTCCACCGACCTAGAAATCAAAAATGGTACTCAACTTTTAACTTAAAAATTTTCCATCGAAATTTGCAAAAAATATCCAAAACTTTAACAAAATCCTGAAATTCCAATGAAATTTTTCAAAACTGTGGAACAGAAGTTCACTAAAATTGAAATTTGAGATTCAACACAAAAAATTGAAATTTAAGTCTTAGTTAATCTTTTTTAATTGAAAAAAAAAAAAAAAGATTCTTACAGGAAGAATGTGAATGATAGCTTTCAATTTTTTGGAATTTTATGCAAAATTGGACCTAGATATTAGGCTATTAGCTACTACATTTTATTCGGCCTTTTTTGTCTGATTTAGTTGTACTTGTAGAATAACTAATATTTAACTGATTTATGAATTTCATTTAGATTAATTGAAATGTTTAATATACTTATTGTTTGCAGCTATTGCACCTTATAAACCACATACACGTAACTGATATATCTTATTTATGCCATTTTGTTTCTAATTCTTGAAATCTATTAACAATTTCGAAAGCTTCATAAAAACTGCATGCTTTACTACTAATTTCCATCATTTTTTAAATTCAAAATTGACATCAAAATTTTTGAATTTTTGAAGCCTCAAAATTTTATTTGAAATCAAAATTTAAAGCATTAGCCTTTACTAACAAGATACAGTAATAAACGTTTACATCCATCATCAAATTGTACTTTTTGAAAAATTGGACAGATGTACAGTCAACAAAGCACATATCCTTACATAGAGAGAGAGAGAGAGAGAGAGAAAGAAGAAGAAGAAGAAGAAGAGAGAGAGATAGAGATGAATTTAAGTTACAAAAAATGTCACAGATTTGGAACTGCTTTCAAAATTCATGTATCAGCCTTATTGCTGCCATGCAATTCTACATAATAGGCTTTTCCTTCTGTCTTTTTAAGTTTCACATCCATATGTAATTCACATGAGCAACCCCAACAAGTTTGAGCTCAATATTTTCTAAAAATTTTTATAGCAAAAGAAGTATATGGAGAGAGAGAGTGTGAAAAAAAAAATGCAACTTGAGAGAGGACAAGAAATATTTGAATGAAAAAAAAAATTAAAAAAAAAAAAAAAACAAACAAAACAATCCAACTTAAGTAATTTTTCCAACATTTAATAATCAAAAGTTAATCAGATGTCAGAAATTGCTCTCTCTCTCTTACAATGACTTTCTGCATAACCTCTCTAAATTTTAGAAGCTTTATTATATGAAAAAGATGCCCAATGTGTAGGGATATAATATGAAATCCTTCTTCTATTAAGGAGAGAAGATAGATTGCTTAAATGCTGCCTGACAATGTCAATGTGACAGCAGTTTTGAAATCAACAGAGGGAATACATTAAACTCAACTATATTGCACTCATTCTCAATGAAAATGTCTCAAGGAATCCTTTCATCATATCTACAATATCACTGAGGCCCAAGGTGATTTGACCAAGATTAGAGGGAAATTCTAGTCATTTGAATAACTTTTCCAGTAAATTCTTTGTCAAACTAGACAGTCAGTCAACATGTACTTTCAGATAGGCATTTGCTGAAATGATGACTATTTAAATAACAACAGATTGAATGATGATTTTGAGAAACGTGAACAATAGTAGCTAAGAAAGAAGCTACCAAGTTGGAGTTCAAAATAAATTTCAGTCAGAGAAACAATTTGCACAATCCTCTGAGCACAGTGAATCACTAGAAATTAAGCAACAAGATAGCTTCCTTGAAACTATAACTATACACACGCAAGCAGGAGCGCTTTTGATGCTTTAACTGAGCAAATAATTAAACAATTCAAGAATAAGAGAAAAATAATGAAAGTAAAATTACTGAGCAGATAAGGAACAAATGTAAGTGTTAGATTTATACTCACAAAGACGATCTTCAAGAAGCTTTTGATTGTTAGTGCCCACATCTAGCATGACAGGGAGAATCTGCCATAAATGGCTTCAGATTAATTAATCCCAATAGAAGTTGTACTCTAAAAGAAAGTAGTAGTATATTTACAAAAAGAACTAGACTTGAAATCTAGGCTCCAAAACCTGAATATTTTTTATTATAAGTTTTAATATCATCCTTTTCGAAATTTTTGTACATCAAGATAGCTCCACATGTGACCAAACACAGAATTTTTCTGGCAACTGCACATGAGAGAGAGAGAGAGAGAGAGAGAGAGAGGGGAGTTATGCTTACTCTCTGCGGGTTAATGCCAGCAGCAGCAACATACATATCAAGTTTTCCAATAGGTATCCCAATTCCCTGAACTCCAAGATCACCAAGACCAAGAATACGGCTTCCATCTGTCACAACTATCATGTCTACCTGGAATAAGAAAAATCAAGCACACACTCACCAGATGACAAGTGATATGATAGCGCAGGAAGACTGCCAAATGTAATTGTGGTTTTGTTTCAGACGGTTGTGGAAAAGACCCTAGAGTTTCAAAAGCTCCACAAAGAATGTTTTGTGGGACTACAATCACTAAGAGGGCATTTGGTTCACAGCATCCTGAATCACTCATAACACCCCATTTGGTCAGGACTGGAATATGACATGGTGATAATCAAATATTACTCAGGAATGTGGGATTCCCACTAAACATGGAAATCTCATTCCCACACTCACCATAGGTAATGTGAGATTCCCATGGGCAATCAAATTTATAGGACCAAAACGTCCTGAGATTTTACCATTTGGGACTAATATTAAAAATAGGAAATAATAAAAATATTAAGTAATACTGTTCCTCAGTTACCATCATATAATATAAAATTATATTATAATATATTGTATCATTAATTATAATATTTTCACTACTATATTCATGTAATGATACAACATTGTATTTTACCTTATAATGTATTATTATTCTGCACTATTATGATATTAGAATGATACAGTGTTATAAATTATAATATTCAAAGTATAAGCAGTATTATACTATGCTATACAGTATTATACTAAATATGATAAACTTAATTCATTACGATATCATATGATAATATGATACTATAACATTATAATACAAAAGCATAAAATTAAAATAATATCTTTAAATATTATGTAAATATGAAATTACCGTATATTGTTATATACATGGTTAAAAGGTATTTTATCCTCACATTAATATCCAGATTTCAGTGTTAAACCAGCTCATGTGAAACCAAACACAGATAAGAGCATCCTGCATATATTTCTAGGTATCCTCAAGCGTGATTGCGTGAATGAAATAAGAATATGCCAATGAGGCAGGCATCCCATTCCTAGCAATCTCCAAGAGGCACTTGAGATTCCATGAATCAAATGCCCTCTAAATGTTTTCTAATATGTCAAACTGGAGAGTGGCATTCTGTTCTATGTATCATCCCTAGGACTTGCGCAATTGGATTCAACCAATGTAAGGTAAAACAGTAAAAGATTAATTTTGATGAATGCCCTGAAGAAACCTTGGGTCCACTCTTACCTAGAATGATGTTCCAGCTCGTGAAACGGGAAATGAATCGCGGTATGGCGTATGCTCTAAAATTGCAGTAGGTTAAGGGCACACATATATTGGTGAAAAAAGTACCATGTAGAACTTGTATCTTTAAGAGAGGATGTTGAAGTGTTTCTAAATCTAAAATATACTCTCTGGTGAAGCAGAATAACAATGACAGAATACCAAGTAAAATTATAATACAATAATATGCTCCAATTTTATTAATTAAAATGTATGTCATATGGAAAATATAAAAATAAAACTTTGGATTTGTACCACTCAAAATGAAAACATCCCATGTTTTGGAATGTTCACATAAATTTCATTGATCACTAGGATGTTAGCATTTTCAGGTTAATTTTTGAGAATGATAATTTTGTCAACAATTTACAGCATAGGGATGGAATATGACCTACTCCTGTCGAGGGAATTTCCAAGGAGGACTTAGAAGCTCAAGATCTTTTGGATAAAATGGATTTAAAGTTGAGTGATATTGGAGCAAATGAAGTACACTTGGATGGTGGCAAAAGTCGAAAGTTAAAGAGTCCAGGGGAATTAGTGAATTCCAAGAGTTCAGTGAATTATGATGGGAAGGGTTTGAAAAAGGGTTTCCTTGGTTAATTTTGTCTAGTTTTATGTTGTGAACTTCTTTTTTTTTTCCCCTTTTGTGGACTCCTTGTCCCTGTACAAGTGCATGTTGTACCTTCTTTTTTCCATATCTAACATACTTTTTTTTATTAGCAAAAAGAAAAAAGCATTTCAGCTCAATTGACAATTGCACAATTCTTAAAAGATTTGATGCATTTACAAACTTACCATTTACCAGATGGTAAAATAGGTAAAGCCTTGGGGTTTCATAGGACCGCTTAATGAAAGATATGCATGATGACCAAGCTATTATACTTGAGGAATTTATAGTTGAGAGTGACTCCGTGGTTGCGACCACTTGAATAGGATCAAGCAATTAAGCACTCGGGCATATATTGAGAGCTTCACGAGGGAGATTCCAGAACTTCTAATTCTTTATGCATGGTTTGTATTGGGCTTCTGAAGATACCAATCAAGGAAGTGAACATCCTGCCTAAGAGAGGCACATCAACTATAAGGGTTTATTGGTCCATAGAAAAATGATAACGGATTTCAAATGCTTAGTATGATTTTTTTTTTTTATAGCTAAAGAAGTTTATTGATAGATTAAGAATATACAGCTAGGAGAATAAGACATATCCTAAACAAAATCTAGGGAAAACCAGATACAAACAAAGAACAAAATGGAAAAGCAGAAAGCAGAAAGAACAAAACAAAAAAACAGCACATACTAACGATCCAGAACATGTCATAAATTGCGCTGAATACCCAAAAAGCTCACCCCCTTAAAATTCCCATGACCTACACACCAAAGAAAAGCCATATAATGAATCCTCTTCCAAACCAGCAAATACAGCAACTTCTTCCTTGAAAAAAACACATTGTGTTCCATCCATAGAACCCAAAATATTGCAAAGAAAGCACATTTCCAGAGCAATGCCCTTGCCTTTTTCCTGCCAAAAACAACAAAATACACTGACAAAAAATCCTCCACTGTCTCTAGACATACCCAACTTTCTCTGAAAAAAACCAAATAATTAATTCCATACCTTCCAAGCACAACTGCATCACATAAAAAAAGTTGCAATGCAGATTCCTAACAGTTAAAAGAAAGCACACAAGCATCTGGAGACAGAGCCTTCAAAGGTCTCTTGATCTGCAACAAGTTATTGGTGTTGATTCTATTAAGTGCAACCAACCAGAGAAAAGCCTTGATTTTAAGGGTGACTTTGGCCTTCCAAATATATTTGTAGAGAGAAAAGGAAAAATCAGAACTAGTCAAAAATTCATAATAAGATTTGCAAGAATATACCCCACTTCCAAAGACCACTGCTATCCGCTTCCAAAGAGACCTCACAGTTATTCAACAAGACTAAAAAAGAAGAAAACTCGTCCATCCCCTATCATTCAAAAACCTCCGAAAATGAAAATCTCATAAAACTAAAAGACCAGTTGGATCAACAACAAAAAAAAGGAAAGAAATGGAACCATCCTACCCTAAGCTCAAACATAAGAGATGAGGAAAAGAAGTGGACATAACAACATTTCCCAACCAAAGATCCTTCCAAAAAACAGATATTACAACCCCTATCAAAACAAGAATTTAGTATGGGGAATAAAGAGGGAATAAATATGAGAGGCAGGGCTTTCCAAAGAACATCTAGATCCCAAATTAGTATCCCACCATTCTTGTCTAGTCCATGCTTACTTTTAACAACTCTATGCCACGGGGAAGAATCCTCTAGCAGGAACCACCAAAGCCACTTAGCCAAAAGAGACATTTTTTTAGAACTAAACACCACTTTCCACCTCATCAAATGATCCCTAAAGCCCCTAACCCCTGACCAAAAGAAATCTCTCATTATTTTTCTCAATCTTGTTAGCAACCTCCACAAATATCTTTAAAATATATAAAAATAAAAATAAAAATACAACGGGATAATAGAAAGACAAGCCTAAATGAGAGTTGTTCTACCTCCGAGAGAAAAAAGACATCTAAATACTTAGACACCCTCTGCACGACCAGATCTCAAACACCAATAGATCTAGGATTACCCTCAAAAGGAACCCCAAAATAAAACAACAGCCAATCCAATGCACCGTACTCCACCCCACCTTTGAAGACAACTCCCTAACGCACTCAACGGGTATAGTAATCGCCTCAAAACCACTCTTCCCCATATTAATCTTAAGCCCAAAAAAATTCTCAAAAATATGGAGAAGACCCAAAATTTTCAAAAAAGAAGGCTCACGGTCCTCTAAAAAGAAGATAGTATCATTAGCAAACTGAAGGTGCGAAACCATCACCCCCTCTCTCCCTACTTTCAGCCCTTTCAAGCTTTCACTAAACCTCCATCCACAGCCCAATCCAAATAATTAGTATGAAATATTCTTGAGATAATTTTTTAAAAAAATAAATTCCAAAGCTAAAGTGAATTACAAATAAAGAGTTAGGGTCAACAATATTTTCACTACACTGGCAATACTTCAAGGTATGACTGAACTTCTAATAATTGAAATCAAGGCTAAGAAATCAAATTCCATGAAATCTTTAAACTTTAAACCTGCAAAAACCTTGCATTATAGGTCAACAGCATCAAGTAGAAAAAAGTAACATAATGCTATGCTGAAATGAACCAAATCATCAATGTCCAAGAACTCAGCTGCATAATGAAACGATGCATTCTTTAACCAACTAAGAGATCCATATAAAACCTGTTGAGCTGGCCAGTTATAGATCATGGACATCATCTCTCCTTTATCCTTTGCACTGAAATACATTCCACGTGGGCGTCTAAACAAACCTGAGTAGTTTTGGCACACCAATCCTACTGTTGGCGTATATATTATGGGAGCAAAGTCTTTGATGTTATCAATAAGGACCTGAAGAGAATAGCAATAAAATTGCTTTAGATATTATTATTCATGCTTTAACATTTATGAGCTAATATCTCCACCAACTCACTCTGTAGTATAATGTCTCATTCCTGTCATGCAGTCTATTTAAGATCCTCCATTTTGCTAAGGATACAACACCAAGAGGTTGGCCATGGGTATTCTTCTCTAGTGATCGATATGACTCCACTAGCAATTAAGGCAACAGAAACACAATATTAAATTCAGCCAGCAGTGCTAAAAGACATTCAATGGCACCAAGTATCAAATTATTTGAGTGAACCCAATATTAGAAAACTTTATGCTAAACAAAAACGGAAAATTATCAGAAAATCCTTAATAACCCTAGAATTAACACTAAAATGCCAACACAAATTACATCATCTCACAGGCAATCTGTGTCAATTTTATTTCACTATTTATTCTGCTGTTTCTTCGCCGACCCTTTGGGCAACTTTTTGATCAGGAAAAATTACTCAAAGCCTTTGAAGAAAAGACAGGTCACAACTTTTTATTTTTTGGAAAGGAAAAAAACTCTTTAGATCAAGTGTGTTGGATAAATGTGGTTGAAAGTTTATACTTATGGCTGGTGAGTCTTTTTTTTGTTTTTGTAAGTGAAGTTCTCTTTTAATTTGTATGCTTCCCTCAGAATATTTTCTCAATGATATATTATACCTTATCTTGATAAAAAAATTATCTTAAAAACAGTTCGTGAACTACATACTCAGGTTCTGCTGAATTAACTAATTCATTTTGCACACAACTGTCAAATGCATGTCCTCCTTCAAAATCCACCTATTGTTTATTTGTACTTTCAAAGATTATAGCATATAGTATTAAACAAATTAATAGAAGCTGTACAAGTCCACTGCAGCCCTCAATGATTCTTTTCAAGATAAGCTTTCTAAAATTGCCAAGCTTGTCAATGCATAAATGTAGGATAGTTGCATATATAAGTGCTTTATTAAAATGATTCGCCAAATTTGTGAAGTCTCGAATGAAACATCATAGAAAAGATTTAGGATACAGGTCCTTGACTAAAATTATTATTTATGTGCTGAGTTAGAATTTGAGTCTAGTGTTAACCTGATTGCATTACTCCCCAAAAATACAAAAGTCTTAAGATGAATAAAAATAAATATGCAACCATCTAACCACTAAGACAGTTATATTCAACTCACTGAAACGAGCATGTTGCTGCTCAAATGATATAACACGAGGCGGCAGAAGACCACGGAGCCCAAGCCTATCTCTTTCTGTCAAGGGGAAGCCAGTATCCTGTTTCCAAATAAATAAATAAATAAAGGAAAAAAGAAATAAGTTTCACACATTGTCATCAGTCAACTGACCAGCAGCACAAGTTTCTAATATATTATTGTTTTATGTGAAATCACTATGAGCTTTAAATTTGAAGAAAAAACAAATATTAGAAGTATTATAAAGACTTAAATTTAGAAGCCACATATTCAATGCATTTTTCAGAATGGACTGCATAAGTCACAGCAACAGTAAGTTGAGAATTTGATTGTACATGCAACATTCTGATTCCAAGCGTGGTCTAAGAAGCCTTCTCTTTTATCTAAAGGTTTGTTTAATTTTTGAAGTTCTGTTCTTCAGCTTTTTGTTTTTGCTTGAAAATGTTCTCCAATCATTACAACAATAGATTGACTGGATAAAATCCTCCTGTAGCAAATGTGTCGTCAATCAGATCCCTGCAATGCCTTAACCACAACTAGACTTCTTTCTCTAAAAATTTCATCTTGATTCATTTCTCATCATTTTACTACATTTCATGGGCAATTATCCACAGAAATCAGTAGTTAGTGCTTCTGTAGTAATGATCTTCAATCTGAACAAACCAAAATTACAGGAGGAAAAAACCCACATCATTACATAACAGTAGCAGACAACACTCCACCTTCAAGATTCAAATACTTGCCTAAACTTTTATAACTGACATTTTAAACTTCAGAATGAGTTTCATCCAATTCACAGTCCCAAAAAAAGTAACGAAACATAAACTCACCAATTGACATTGCATTGTTTAATCAGCATTTTGCAAGTACTTATATTTCTAATGCATTGGAGTTTCAACAGCCAAAACTGCTTTCACGTTAGCTCTCAGAACTCAAAAGCAACACAAAAAATTTCAAACACGAGCTACGTAGTAACTCAACATTATCAATATCGTCATCTCACACAAGGATTCCAAATCTACACTTAAAATTGATTAATTAAACACGGTTTCCTTTTGTTCCAACTTCAAATTTTCAACAATAATCAATGCAAATGACAGCCACAACGAGTAAAAATCCAACAAATTCACCTCACATCAAACCCAAAAAATGACCAAGACAAGACAACAGCAAGCACTAATAACGAGCTAATACGATAAGGCGAAGCATACCTTGTTAAACCAGGGATCGTGAAGAATGTCCGCGCCGCGCTTGTGAACAATACAGGGACCAGGAATCGCCGTCGAGAACCGCCGCGAGCGGCGAAAACTAGACGCTGCAGATCGCACGACGTTCCACATCTCCCGCCGGGGAAAAACGGAAGCACTGCGAGCAAAGCTGAAGAAGTTTCGAGATCGGAGACCAGAACCGCCGACCAAGCAACTCCTAGTGCCTGTTTCTCGGTGTTTCACACCCCATTTTCTCGAGAAAATTGGAGTGACAACGCCGGGAGTGTGTTCTGGTCAAAATTATAGTGACGTCTTAAAAATCTATCTCTTTGCGTTTGGTGAATGCTCGAACACTTTAAACAGCTGAGATGCGACGAGGAGCAATGACTCCGCCACAGCTGCCCGAGGCTTTTCCGGGCAGGGGCGGAATATGCGAGCGTGCCCTTTGGATGGCGATGGCTAGGTGCCCGGGAAAAGGCGGGCAGAGTGGTATATGTGCCGTGAAAAGTTTTACAAAAGAGTGTCGCTAGCGAGACAACACATTAAGTTGAGTCGCTGCGGTCTTCTGCTTCTTACATTGGAGAGTGAAGGATTGGGTAGAGTTGAGACCACCAAAGATCGTTGCTCCTGCCTTCTACTGCGTGACACATGTCATATCCATGATCTTGTTACCCTATTACTTTCAATTTGAATTTATGTAAATTTAAATAAGATGTAGTATAAAATTATATTAAATTTTATTTAAGTTCATCAAACTTAAATTTAAATTTAAAATCCATACTCTAATTTACAACAAAAGAATATAATTATTTTTTACAGATTTTAATGTGTTAATTGTTAAAAGAATCAATAGAAAAATATTATAAGCATACACTATTTACTTGATCATGATTCATGAAATGGGCAATAATGATATGGATTGTATATAATCCGAATATGCTTGAAATTTTTACTATTTTATGAGTACAAATTATTGGATATAGTTATTAAAGAAGAATAATTAAAATTTATTCACTTGTTTGAAGAGAGAATTATTTTCCTTTTAAATTGTTCTAATCTCAAATAAAATATAGTTTTAATTACTATTATTATTAGTGTTATTAATTCCCACCTATGAGAGGATGCTAGATGGCTGGTACGTAGTTGGATTCTTTTCTTTTGATTCTTACTTTGAGAAAATGAGTTTAATTGTGCCTAATTAAAGAGTATCATCGTGTTATTTTGTTTTTTAACTATTTCATAATTAGTACCCAAAAAAATAACTCCTCTTGTTTAATTGCTTTTGTTAAAAAAAAAAAAAAAAAGGAGTTTACGAGCTTTGTCGCTTTTTCAATTTTCTCTCCATTGAGAAGGAATTTATGGGTGCAATATTTATTAGTTGAGATAAAATTAATTTATTATATTCTTAAAATGTTAAAAATAAAATTAATTTATTATATTCTTTAAATGTTAAAAATTAAAGTGAGAAAGATTTTGTGAAATGTTGATGGATAAAAGAATGGTGGTTTTGAATGTATTTCTTTATATCTAACCCCTTTCAAACTTATACACGAATCGTAAAAGATAATAAAAATATGTTTTTCAATTTTTATATTTTTAAAATTATTTAAAAATTAAAAATAAAAAACAAATTGACAAGTGAACAAACTTTTAATTTAATTAGGAAAAAAATATTTTATGTTTTTTAGTGAAAATATTTTACATGTTGTACTACTTTTTTTTATCTCTCAAACAATTAAAAGCCAAGACACGACTTTCTTCTAAGATCTAAATTAAAAAAAAAAAAAAATAGATCACTTTTAAGATTCAAAAAATTCCATTAGTTTTTTTGTACTATTACATTTTAATATATTTATACCTCTTGCTACCGCACAAATATCAAGAATATTATTATTATTACTATTATTATTTGACTAACTTTAAAAAAGGTGTACAACTCGGAATCTCAAGATAAGTTAAAAGATGGGTAAAGATGAAGCAACATTTTTTTCATTTTTTTTTTTTGGGCTGTCGTATTGCCTGTCCAAAACGTGCAGCAATTGGAAAGGAGTAGAGGGCAAAGAAAAGAGGTGGTTGGGAGGGGGGAGCACGTGCATGATTAATAATTAAAATTGGCATGATGCCACCCTCCTTTACAATCACCACCCTTAATTTTATTCCCCCTCTCAACAAATTGTATTATTCCCCACTGCAAGCCCATCCCAGTCCTCTCTCTCTCTCCCTCTATCCCTCCGTTAAGGCAGAGCCTAATTTGATTAGAACTAAATTAATCAATCAATAAAATTCGATTCATTCAGTTCAATTGCTATACATAATTTGATCAGCTTGATTTTTATTTTTGTAAA
Source organism: Malania oleifera (assembly GCF_029873635.1). Classification (NCBI taxonomy): domain Eukaryota; kingdom Viridiplantae; phylum Streptophyta; class Magnoliopsida; order Santalales; family Ximeniaceae; genus Malania; species Malania oleifera. The sequence continues at coordinate 41,487,358 of NC_080426.1, read as the reverse complement.
AGATTAATTTTCGGTTGTCGATTGGATATACCAATTTTATATATTTGGTTAACTGAAGATTATCATGTATTATGTAATAATACACAAAGCAAACTCCTTTGCCATTTGGAGGTCAAGAGGGCATAATGTACTCAATCTTGCCTTTATACTCGAACAGACTCGACTCTTTCTGACGTATGACACCAAGGTGTAGGTTTGTTCGTAATTGTGTGGTGCATACGTAAGATATTGAAATGTGACTAAATATTCAAGACGAAAAAACAAAGTAGGTCTAGAGAGAAACCAATCCTCAGAACTAATGAAAATATGCAAGGAAATCTCATCAGAATTTGAATGCCTTGAATTAGATAAAAACAACGGAGAGAATTGGAGAATGTGGAATAATTCTTGTCCTCCGAGTCACCGGCAAGATTGCAACAAAGACACGACCAAATCCCAACCAAATGGAATTGATGCCCTTAACATGCGTGATAAAAAGGGAAGACATATCCTATCACCTGCAATGGTCAGGAAGAAAAACCCAACTTCGTTCCACATTCAGCACCATCAACTTATTCAACTTATTCTCTTCCTAACCTTTCTTGCTGCTATGAGCTTCCACCCCATTTTCACCTGTGCTGAAAATATGCGATTAGACAAAGTTTAGAACCTCTTTTTGCCCACCATATGGATCCAAAGGAATAGAACTTGGGATGTGTGGCTAAATAAGCAAACTCTAGTGCAATTTTTCACTTCTTTATAGACACTACAAGACCTTTTGGTTGGCTTGTTAAAAGGGATGGTGTGAAGATCAGTACCCATAAAAATGACCAGATAAAATACAGTAAGAGCTGGTCTTGCAGACAAGCAAGATTCAACCCTTTTATACACTAATAAATACCATCATGTATAGTTTTATGCTGACACAAGGACAGCCGCCCTTTGACCCTTTTCTTTCTACCAGCAAGGGGAAGCAGTAACACTTTATTAAAGCTACAACATACAAAACATGCGATCATAGAATCAAACCCTGGAAAATATTAAGCACAGAAAGTCCTGAAAGGTGATACCAATTATCAGTGATGAATAGATAGAATGCTTTGACAAACAGCACAATTCCAAAAAACCAGTTGGCGTTTTTCTTCAGCTGAAATCAGACAGCTTTAGTACTCTTTTTTTCCAAAATTCTTGCACCAGAGCTGGGACGGAATTGGGCGGACAGGATGATGAGGCCGTTGCTGCACAAACATACTTAGTATTGTCAGCTATTTATTATAGTCCCTCTACAAACACAAAAAATATACACCTACCAATGACACACGAGGGAAAAACAGCTCCAAGTTATCAGACTTCATTTAACATTTCAGTTCAAAAGAGTGCTTTCTCAAACCAACTATGAAAGATAAAACATCTGATGGCAATTACAATGATTTCTCATGGCTATTTCAGAGCTATTTTTAAGAATTGATAGTGTGAGGTGCATCCAAAATAAAATGTCAACAAGTGTAAAATTATATATGAAAAGAAAATTTGTGCTTTAGCCAATAATAAGCCACTGTCCGTACCCTGTCCATTTTATCAAGGTTAAGGCTATGACAAGATAAGACTGCATCAAAATAAAATGCAATTCCTAGAGAAGTTGGGACCCAAAATCTAAGAATTTCAAGCATGAACAGGCAGCTCAAAAAAAAAAAAAAGCAGGGACACAAACAAGCAACTTAAAACATGTTGGAAAGGCTAAAATCAAGGCATTAAGTTTCAAAGTATAACTCATAGTAATCTCATGAGGGAAAAAGCAAATACCTGACAGTGGTAAAAGAGGGTGGAAAAACTACTTTTCTCACCTTCATTTCAGTGTGGGGAATGGGGAGGCTGTGTTTTTTTTTTTTTGGAATGACATCTGGTGTGGTCGCTCCCAGCTAAGCATCTCATATCAATCCATTTACGAAATTGCCTGTGATAAAAATGCCCTTGTTCGCCAAAACCGGGAACACTCAATCCATGGGACCATTTGGAGTGTTCCCCTGATCAGGATTGGGAGATTGATACTCTTTTATCAATTTTTACACCAATAAACCCATGTAGTCCCTGAGCAGAGAAGGAACTTTCGCAGTCAAATCTTTTTATAACCACCTTAGCTGCTACCCAGTGGAGTGCATCAGTTCATTTCCTTGGAAGCCCATTTGGAAAACAGCGCCCCACCCAAGGATGTTGTTTTCACCTGGGAGGCTGCTCCGGGAAGATCCTCACCCTGAACAACCTCCAAAGAAAGGGCCACTCTATTGTGAATAGGTGTTTCCTGTGCCTTGAGGAGGCTGAATTTTCACATCCTCCTCGTGGTTTTAAATAATGGTAATGGCACATAACAGCAACAATCACAGTGGTCAAAGCCATTGCAGACGTTAATGGTACGGGTAATAGTAACAGTCGCGGTGTAATGATCAAAGCCATTGCAGACTAGTATAATGGGTAACGATCTCCGCATCCATGAATTCACTTTTTTGCATTAGCAAATTTCTTTAAAACATATAGATTCACATGTTTTGATCACAAAATCCTAATACTAATGCTATAAATGATTTTTGGTATATTTTAATCAATTTAACTATAACATATACTGCAAGTATTAGATGTCGTGTTGGTCACTTTAGTTGCTATTGGCAAGAAGAAGCATGCATTTGCTAATTTTTTCACTCCTTTACATAAATGTAATTCAAACTAAGAAATCATAAAAATAAAGAAATATAAAATTAGAATGCTATCTTTTGTATCTTCTAGTCTTTAATGGAATTTTTGGTATCCAAAAAATAAAAAGATAGAATGTTCATATATGTTAAACAAGAACAAAAATGCATACAATAGAATGTATTTTAGTCTCCAAACTAGATGCAAGGTAAACAGATTAAAAAAAATGAAAGAACTTAGAATATAAGCATATGTAATTTAATGAGAGAAGATTTCACTGTTCTTGATTGGCATCTTCTTGATGCCCAGTTTTTTTGTAATAAATTTTCTTTGCTGATAAAAAAGGGGGGGTGCGTAATCAGTTTCATTTGGTTCGGTTTTGACCAATCCCGAGAATCAAACAAATTGGTTTTTTATAATAAAAAACCGAAAACATTTTTCTAATTCATTAAGGGTTAAATGATTCACTTCTGTTTTTAACTGGTTTTAAAGTTTATTATCTTTAAACAGAGAACAGTGCTTAACACTTCAGCCCATTGCCGAAGCCCATTACTTTAGGCTAGCACATAAGCAGAGCACCCAGGCCCATTTACATAGGACAGCTTGTAAGTAGGCCCACAGGCCCAAAAGACTCGAGGGTGGAGAGTAACAGGCAGTGCAATGGCGCAATGGGTTTTTACAAAAGGTTGGGGACTGATTTTCTCCTGCATTTCCAATGTGGGATAGAATTCTCCCCAAGCATACAGCTGATTCCAAGTACTTGGTACTCATAAAATAAGTAATATCTAGCAAATCATATTTATAATAAATAGGCATAATGCCTCTTTTTTAGCCGTTATTAATGGAGATCCTAAGTGGTGGTTTAAAGCTTCAAAGAGGGGTTAGGCAAGGAGATCCACCTTCTCCATTTTTTGTCTGTTCTTTTTTTTTTTTTTTTGGATTATGCACCGAGTTTCCACGTGTCTGTTTTACGGTCCACGTGACTAATCCTGCGCCCTTTGAAGCCGACCCTACAACTCCAAAGGGAGGTAAATTCAGGAATTCAGGGGCGGAAACGAACCCGGAAGGGTTTGAACACCTGACCTCGTGAGAGGCACTCCCGCAGCCCACACTATCACCTGAACCAAACCCTGGGGGTCAGTTTTTGTCTGTTCTTGTGGCAGATATCTAGAGTAGATAGGCTCATAGGGCTGTAGACAAACGACTTGCAAGGGATTGGGATGGTCAGGTTTAAAAATCAATTTGGTAAAGAGTGGTTTAGGTTGGTAATAATATGAATCACTACAGATTCCGGGAGTTGTCTGCAGTAGCTGGGTGTGATATCCTAGGTTGGATAGGCCTTTGACTTATTAAAGAGTATCTTTGATGGTAATCCTAGGCCAGTTGGGTTTTGGGATTCTGTAGCCAAGAAGGTGTGTAAGAGGTTGGATGGTTGGAAGAGTGCTTCATTGTGTCTGTGTGGGACGATTACCCTTATTCAGGCTAGTCTTTCTAGTATCTTCTCTATTTCATGTCTATTTTTAAAATTCGTGGACTAGCTAAAATTATCAAGAGAGTTATGCGACATTTTCTTTGGTCTAGGCAGGGGAGAAGAGGGATCATTTGGTTGGCTGGGGTTTGTTTGTAGGACAAAGAGAAGGGGTCTTGGGAATTTGATGTCCTAAAACATTGCTTTAATGGGTAAGTGGCTTTGGTGTTTTCCTTTAGAGGAAAATTCCCTTTGAAACAAAGTTATTAAAAGAACTTTGGCATGTAGGATAAACAAAGCTTCTCCTATTTTTATCCCATACACCAGATTTAATATAGGGAATGGTTATCGCATTCGGTTTTGGAAAGACATTTGAGTGGGTGATTCTGCTCTTTGCGCTTCTTTTCCTCCTGTACAGGCTTTCCACTTTGCATAATGGATCTATATCTTTCTTTTTTAACTTAAATGGGTATGAGCTTTGTGGAATTTTTATTTTCATAGGTATCTTAATGATAGGGAGGTGATGGAGCTATGTTCTTTGTTATGCTTGGTGGAATTTGTTCTTCGATCAAGACTATCGCTCATGGGTTCTTGACCCTTCAGGGGAGTACACCAGCAAATCTTTTTTAGGGCTTTGCTCTGAGTAGGTGGAGGATTTGCTAACCATTTTTTTAGATGTTTTGGAAGGAGTAGAGACGGATCAGCTTTGTGGAGGTATGGCTTGTTTGCAGTCTTCTGGGGTATTTCGTCGGAAAGGAATGCTCATATTTTCATGGGGAAAAAGATATGGTACAAGGCATCATTGAAGACTTCTGCAGCTGGTTGTTTCAAAAGGCCATCTTTTTCTGATTTTCAGAATGATTGGATGGCATTTTTCATTTTGATGTTTTTTCTTTTTCTTTTTTTTTCTTTTTTTCGGTTCTCATCTCCTATATGAAGGATTTCTTATGCTCCTTTTGTATATTCTCTCTCTTTTGAAATAAATTTCTCCTTTTTCCAATAGAAAATAATAATAATAATAATAATAAATAGGGCATTTTAAAATAAGTTTACTTATATGTCAACCTTTAAAAAAATTGTGATAGTCTCATAAATGCACAGAAACAAATAAATTAAAATTATAAGAGTTTACAATTAAGTGCAAATTATTTTATTTTATAAATTTCGTTATAATTATACAATATTAATGTCCTTGAAACATATGAACCATATTAAAATTACTAAAGATAATTTATCATTCTTACATTTTAATATATATATATATATATATATATATATATATATAACATTTTAGTTATATAATTTATTAAAATATAAGTTTAGCTAATAATAATATTTAAAATTATTTAATTACATTTTTTAATTATTAAAATAATATTTTTAACTTTAAGATACAAGAAATTTTTATTCAATTTATTAAATGATTATACATTTATGTAAACTATATATTAATATACTATATTTTATATACTAACATTATTATTTATATATTTTAATAATATATGAATCAAAATAATTAAACTATAAAATGTATGAATTTTATTAAAGATTATTCAAATAAGTTATAATTCTTAGGACTGTAACTATATTCATCTATAAATTTTAATTATACGATTTATTAAAAAATATAACTTATAAATTATTAACTTCAATATTAAATTATGTGAAAGATTGTTTGCAAAATTACAAGTTATTTCTTATAAAAATCCACTTAAAATAAGAAGTTTATTTTAAGTACTTTATACATTTAAGTATATTTTTTTAACATGCCAAGCAACACTTTGTTTATTTTAAGTGATAGTGCTATATGCACTTTTTTTGGGTGCTGCCAAACGGGGGGCTTAATGTAATTTTAGAAGCTTCTACATCGGGGGTAGCTAAATCACATTTGTCCAAGGCCCAAGCAGGTTCAGAGTGTCCATTAGTGGAAGAAATTTACATGCCTCACAAGGTCCCACAAAATGGTTAGAACAATATTCTGTAGTTTAGATTGTTTTACTTTAAAAAAAAAATGAACTTGACTTACATTGTCACCAAGACCAGTGAAAAGTTTATGTTGATAAAACTTAGAGATGATGGGATTGGCATAGAATGAAACAAACCTTGTCACATCGGTTGATCTCAAAACTCAACAGAATGTAACAGAAAAGATGTCTTGTTATTAGCCAACAATGAAATTCAGTAAAGCATGAAACTACGGCAGATTATGCTTCATTAAGAATGATGAGATCTTAAAAAAGAAACTCTGTCAATGCTTTCTGAGATCTTAAAAAAGAAACTCTGTCAATGCTTTCTGTTGAGAATAAACTGTGAGTTTCAAGAATGAGTAAATAAACAGAAGCACTAAATATATACTGCTAAATCCATTCCTGCAAACATAATTTACTACACAACCAATGAAGTTTAGTAAAGTCATGGTGCTGAGTAATTTCACCCAATGAGAGACAGCTCATGCATTGAATACAAGCAAATGATCAAAAAAACTATCTGAATTTGGCTGAGGAGTGGCATACTAGTCAGATGGAAATAGAAGGATCAACAGTAGCAATGTGTACAGGCTTACAGCAACAGTGGAAGCAATGGGGTGGTTTAGTGGAAGCAATGTATTTGTCTCCATTTATAGTGTAAGGACCATAGATGCAGAAACTAGAGAATTTCCAATCACCATAGGTGTACATCAAAGATCTGCTTTAAGCCCTTATCTTTTTGCTTCAGTGATGGACTAACTGACTAAGAATATTCAAAAGGAGATTTCATGGTGTATATTGTTTGCAAATGATATTGTATTAATTGATGAAACTAGGGACAGAGTAGAGACTGAGTTAGAATTATGGATAAAAGCTTTGGAAACTAAAAGTTTTAGGATAAGTAGAAATAAGACAGAATATATGAAATATAATTTCAGTAATGGTAGGAGGAATATTAGAGACAGTTAAACTTGATGATGATAAAAATAAATAGCACTTGTAGATTTCGATACCTTGGATCTATTATGCAAGCTAAAGGAGATATTGAAGATGATATAATGCATAGAGTTAAAGCAAGTTGGGTAAAATGAAGAAGTACTTCAAGTGTGCTTTGTGATCGTAAAATACCCCTAAAATTAAAAGGGAAGTTTTATACGACATCTATAAGACCAGTTATATGCTATATGGATCAGAATGTTGGGCGACAAAGAAACAACAACAAAACCAAGCCTTAGTCCTACTAAGTGGGGTCGGTTATATGAATCATTTTCCGTCAATTTATGCGATCATGGACAATTTCTTTCGATAGATTCAAGGATATTACGTGGCTTATGTTGTAAGTGTCCATACCATCTGAGTCGTCCCTCCCTTATCTTATCTTCTATAGGAGCTACACCTAACTTACCACGAATATGTTCATTCCTTAATTTATCTTTCAATGTTATACCACTCATCCATCTAAGCATTCTCATCTCGGCAACTTTTACTTTTTGAATATTATGTTTCTTCATCGCCCAACATTCCAATCCATATAGCATAGCTGGTCTTATAGCTGTCCTACAAAACTTCCCTTTCAATTTTAAGGGTATTCTACGATCACATAGCACACTTGAAACACTTCTCCATTTTACCCAACCTGCTTTAACTCTATGCATTACATCATCTTCAATTTCTCCTTCAGCTTGCATAATAGATCCAAGGTATCGAAATCTACAAGTGCTATTTAAAAAGAATATCCAAAAAGTAAAAGTTACCGAGATGAGAATGCTTAGATGGATAAATGGTATAACACTGAAAGACAAATTAAGGAATGAACATATTCGCAGTAAGTTGGGTGTAGCTCCTATAGAAGATAAGATAAGGAGGGACGACTCAGATGGTATGGTCACTTGCAACGTAGGCCACATAGTGCGCCGGTGAGGAAAAGTGAGTTAGTTACTGTGGGGGGCAATAGAAGGGGGTAGGGGTTGATCTAAAATAACTTAAAAAGAGATAGTAAATAATGATTTAATATCCCTGAATCTGTCAAAACGAATGGTCCATGATCGCATAAATTGGCGGAAAATGATTCATATAGCAAACCCCACCTAGTGGGACTTAAGGCTTGGTTTTTTTGTAGTTGTTGTTGTTATTAAGTAATCCAGATTGGTGCCAACAACAATCCTGATGGTACCAATCTAGTTACACAAACGTTTGCCTAGGCAGCAGGGTGTGAAATGGAGTTGTCATGAATCATGATACTAGTAAAAATGTTAGTAGCAGTGTAACTGGAAAAAGGATGATAAAGAAAGTGAGGACCTGATGACGAATGTGAAAGAACTATGGATCCACCGATCCAGTAAAACTGAATACATGGAAGTGGTGGTCTAAATAGTGGTAGCGATGGGGCGGCAAGGTGCTCGTAATGGTGATGGTAGCTGTGTAATCACTTGACATAGAGTAGAGCATAAAATTTGTTTAGAGTCTTAGCTTTACAAGGGAAGAAATTTCATTCCTCAATCAAAATCCACACCCAAAAATATATATATATATATATATATAAAATATTAAAAATATAATAAACTGGAAATTAACAACTATGAAATAAGAATTCATTCTGCAAGATTCTTCTTAGCTTTACAACACGAGAAGTTTTATTTTTTTGGGTTTAGGGGGAGGTAAAGGAGATGAATTAGTTCAAAGCAGTCTTAATAAATTGCATTTTCAATCCACCAAAAAAGCATTGGGGGATAATATCGGTGATGCACCTGATTTGTTTCTGCAACCCAACAATTGGAAGATACAAAAGGGGAGACTACAGAATAGCAAGAAAATCATATGCCAAGCCAGAATGTTCTGCTATCAAGGGAGAACGCAGATATGACTACGAGAAATGTATTTTCTAATTATCTATGTTAGGAAGTTGATGTGGACCTGCAAGCTCAATAGAGTTTTAAAAAAAAAAAAACTAAAAATTGGCAAAAATGGCTTGAAATCATATTTCGCAATACACAATAGAAGGACAAAACGTATCTACACAGGAGGCAGGAAAGAAAAAAAGGCACAATTGGGGTTTGAACAAAACAAACATTACATATTCATCCCTTTTTCATATCAAGAGTAATATAATTAAATGATCCATTGATCCCAGAGAGAGAGAGAAAGAGAATAATCAAAAAAGGTTTTAACTGTTTCCCATCCAAGGGTTGAGGTCATTGATCAAAATACTTCCGTCATGTATTTAGAGGACCAACAACAAACACAGTGGGAAAATGTAAGTTGAGTTGCGTAGAAGGTGCTTGAATAAAGAAAAACATGAAAGTTGGCTGCTCTAGACAAGTTGGCTGCTTGGAGGAAAATTCCTACATGCAAGATGTAAGTTGTGCAATGGCTGCATGGAATCTAGAGAGCACTTGTTTTTTGAATGTCATATATGCAGGCGATTGTTCCAAGGAGTGTTCAATGAGCTGGGTTTGCAGCAAGATGAGGAGAGATGGAGTGAAAATATAAGCTGGCTTCCAGGTCTTGACAAATCTGACTATGGAACATTGGGTAAAGCAGCATTGGCTTTGGCCATTATCATATTTGGAGAAGAAAACTCTGCAAATTTTGAAAGCAATGGACAATTTGGAGAAGAAGATAAGGCGGGCTACCATAGAAATTAGATTGAATTGTTTGTAATTCATAAGTTTGATTTCTGGTTTGAATTTTAGTTTGTTGTAAAGCACTCGGTCCTGTACTTTCCCTTTTGCTAATATAATGGAGCTTAATCGTTTTCTTTTCTTTTAAAAAAAAAAAAACAAACAAACAAACAAAAGGGGCAAGGAGGCATGGATAGAATAAGTGGAAAATCAAAACATAATAGTTCTGAGACATCAATAGAAATAAAGGCCAATCAGAATTTCATAGTTAAGTTGAGGATACAGCTTTTTCATTACGAAAATGCTGAAATGAGATTTCAAGTTGTCAATCCATTCTATAGGGATTAGCCACCACTGCATTTTTGCTATTTACATGGCGGAGTGAAAATTAAGCCAAATGTGACACTCAAGCATACTTTAGGTCTCATCTACTCTGGCGATGAGTGTAAAGAGCCCGATCTAAAAGGCAGTTACGTAAACCAAAACTTGGTAAATGAAATTTAAAACCTCCTAAAAATCATCACAAAGTAAGGAGTTGCCAATTATTTACTCAACCTTCATTAAATGAACCTAAACATTTGTTTGGGGTGAGATACCAAGAGCTTTTGGGCTCAATATCAGCTTGTCAACATAGTCTGCCAATGCAGCAAAGCCATCCTCATATATTCCTATATCAAATGCACTATTCTGCAGCTTAATGAACCAATCAAGAAGCAGACTATTTCAGCACAAAGTAAACACCACCATCAACACACAATGCAAGCTGAGTCGCCGCAAATGTTCAGCCGCAAATGTTCAGCTTGGCCATTAATAGTACATTCATTTTAACTGCATAGAATAATTTCAACTCAAGCTTCCATCCAAACTCTTAACACATTCTTAACAAACAGAATTTTAAGTAGCACCAAATTCAGATCCTAGACTGCCCAAAAAAAAGGCTCCAACCAGTCAACATTAATTCCATAATAAATGTGTGAACCATCCGATCGGTCCCGGGAAAAGCATGGAAACGGAAACAGATAAAGTTTCTAATTATTTACATGTTCTGCTTGTTAGTTTGGCTTGAAAAAAAAATCGGAAAGGTCAATTTTAAGACAAAAAGTAGTGAAAGAACAATCTAAAAGCGGTGGTTCTGTAATGAAAATTAAGAATGTTCGGTTTCTTTGACCTAGCAGCATTTTCTGGGGGAGCCAAACGGAAAGGTAGAACTGTAAACAGGAGAGAGAGAGAGAGAGAGAGAGAGAGAGAGAGAGAGAGAGACCTCGAGCTCGGCGGACTTCATGGCGATGGGGATGCAGATGAGGAAGACGCCAACCATGGCAATGGCAGTGTTGCGCTTCCAGTGCTTCGGCCTACAGTTAGGACCTCCAGTCATACTCCACACCTTGTTCCTAAAGTCCCCATGAGCTTCCCCTCCGTGTCCATGCTCTCCTCCCCCCATGACTCTTTACGGCTTTCTACATCATAGAATTCCCAATTCGTTGATCTATAATACACACAGTGATTCACACACACACACACACACAAACACACATACGATGAGATTGGGAATTACATGTTCGGAGGGGATTACCTGAGCAATTGCAGTGTTGGCAGTCGAAGGATGGAGATGGTGTCTGCCGAGCAGTGGAGCTGAACCTGATTTCGCGAGGAGCGAGGGTGGGTAAATGAGTTAGAAAACCTAAATGACGTCATTTCTAAAACCACAAAACGACGGCAAATTGCTGTTTGGTAACTAGTAAGAGATTGATTTGATCCTAGTTTTTCCTTTTCAAAATAATGTTTTTTTTCAAATAAGCAGAGCTTGGCTTAGGCCAAAGTTTAGGCTTTTGAAGGGAAATTTCAAAAAATTAACTAATGAAAAATTAGTTTATTGTGATTGTAAAAATAAGCTATTAAAAAAAAGAAAAAAAAAATAATTGTAAGTTATAACGATCATTTGGTTCACAGTATAAAAAATATTACCACAAAACAATATTTCAAAAAATCTCATTCTTGAAAATATGATATCTATCTTACGGGAATATTTTTATTTAGTTTGTGTTATAAAACCTTGAAATGTATACAATATTTCTATATTAACGTTTCGTTCGACATGGAAAATAAATATTTTAAAAGATGATCTTTATGTCCTCAACACATATCTAATTAATATACAAAGAAGAATTATATTTTTCAACCCAAAAATCTAATAAAATACATACTTAATTAAATATATATTCTAAAATTTGCAACAATTATAAATTTAAAATAATTAGCATTTAGTAATTGATTAACTGAATTGACGGTAATATAGCATCTGAATATTAACTATTATATTGATTTTTTCTAAGATAATAATATTACTGTCATTTAATAAATTATAAATTTCAATTAAAATGTTAATTAACATAAATATTTACACTTTTACCAGACATTTTAAAAATAATTTATACATTTAATTAATTTTTATATATTTTTATAATTAAAAATAATTAATGTTATAATAATTTTAATTTTTTACTTTTAGTTTATTAGAAATTTATTATTTTAAATATGATAATAGAGTGTGATTATAACACAAGGGCATTGTTGTCCAAAACTTAAAATAGTGAGGACAATTTGGTCTAAAAAGTAGGATTTTCATGGGAGTAGAATCATGAAACTTACTCATAGGACAAATGGAAATAGGATGTCCACGTCTCATAAGAATCCTTTCATTTCTAGGAATGCAAACACACCTGTTTTATTATATTCCAATGCTTAAATAAAAGTGGGAATAAGATGTCGTGAATATCACATTCTTAGGAGATTTGAAAGATTCTGCAAACCAAACGCCCCGTAAATGTTTGATAAAAAATCGCAAAATATCTAAAAGTATTTTAAATAGTTAAAATAGATTTATATTTTTAAGAAATAAAGTTGTGTTGATAATTTTATAATATTTTTAAAAATTATGCACAACATAATTAGTTGGCAAAAAAAATGTGTGAAAAATGAAGATCAAATTCACTTGAAGGGATTTACTTCTTGGGAGGCAATACACATAAAGGCATCTTCATGAAATTTAACAAAGTATATTTTTTAAGAAAAAAAAAAAAAAAAAAAGCAATGAGAAAGTATTATAAGTCAAAATTAATACAATCACGAAGCATTAAGTCGTCTCGCGAAGAAATATAGTTTCAAAAACTCAATGGACTCAATTTCATCTTAACGACAAGTTTCTTACAATCTAAGGAGACTTAATTTTTCAAATTAGATCCAAATAAGATTGAGTTTGAGAAACTTGACTTCCTTAAAATATCGAGTTTTCCAAACTCAATTTTTGGTATACAAACATGTTTACCTCAACCCACATACAACATGCAGATAAGTACTTCATTCATGTATGTACACAAGCATACACATATTTTTCTATATTATCTCTCAAATTAGCCAAAATAAGACCCCTTTTTTTTCTATTCAAACAACTAGTCGTGCTCATGTGCCCGCTCTACAACTTTTGAGTGATAATTATAATAACATAAATTAATAAATAAATAATCTTTCAAAAAGAATAAATACATATTTAAAAAAAAAAATAGAAGATAAGACATTGACCTGCCTAAGGTTGGCATAAAGGCAATGATCTCCCCTAATATTTCAAAAATTTTAGGAACCTCTATGAGGTTTCAATAATTTCGAGAACCTCTCTGAGGTTTGCTAAAAAAAATACAAATCTCTTCTTATATTTTACAAAAAAAAAAAAACAAATTTTTTGAGGAAATGTCTATAGTAGAAGAGAGCTGTAACATTTTTGAAACTTCAAGGAGATCTTTATCTTTTTTATCAAATCTCAAGGAAAATGAGTATCTTTTGCCCCAAAAAAATATTATATTAGGGTAGTTACAGGCAGCTATAGTGTATTTTTGAAATATTTAAAGGTAATTGTAAGATTATTTTTGGAATATTTATAAATAATTATATGGATATTTTTTGAAATATTTATTGGTAGTTATAAAGACATTTTTTAATGTTAGAAATTAGACCAAAAAAAAGAGAATCCTCTTTCTAATAGTAGAAAGGAAAACATTTTTGCATTGTTTTCCGTGGCCTTGTGCAATTGTATGCATGTATTTTGTTCACGGTTGTGCTTATAGGCCATTGTGCCTTGTAGACACCCCATTTTGTCCGGACCAAATATAATTAAGGCGTTGTTATTATTATTATTATTATTATTATTATTATTATTATTATTATTAGTAGTAGTAGTAGTATCATTTTATTATTATTATTATTATTATTATTATTATTATTACCAAAAACACACACACACACAAAAGAAAAGAAAAATACAAAAAAATGGGCCTATAAAGGCCTGCACTCGGGCACGTAGCAAAGGGGGGGATCTTGATTTCCACTATCACTCGTCACCTTCACGCAACCCAGCTACGCCCTGATCTCTCAACCTCTAGCCCTCACTCTCCGTCATCTCTCAATCTTCCGTGCCCATCACCACCTCGCTTCCATCATCACTGCCACCACCGCCATCATTACCACCTTTCACGCCATCACCACACCATCTCCACAACAGTCGTCGTAACTTCGCAACGCCATCTCTGGCTACCTCTTTCCGTTCGTAGCTGACCTTGCCGGACATCTACCAGTCGCACACATTATATTGTTTGGCTCAGATCATTGCATCTGTCATGGCTTGGATTATCACATTTGCAGCATGCCATCCTGGTGTTGTTTTGGCTCAGATCATCATATTTGTTGTGGCTCGGATTATCACATACGCAGTAAGTCATCTTGGTGTTCATTTGGCTTGAATCATTGTATCCGTCCTGACTTGAATTATCACATTTGCAGCAAGTCATCCTTGCGTAGGTCAATCTGAATTCTTACATTCAATGCAAGTCATCTCCTGCGTACTTCGACTTAGATTCTTACATTCAGTGCAAGTTATCCCTGTGTACTTCGGCCTAGATTCTTACATTAAGAGGAAGTCATCCTTATGTGTTTCAGCGCTCAGGTTCTCAAATCAAGTGCAAATCATTTTCATTAGCTTCGACACTAGGGTTCTCAAATCCAATGCAAGCCATTTTCATGTGCTTCAGCGCTCGGGTTCTCAAACCCGGTGCGAGTCATTTTCACGGGTCATTTTGTCTCTTTTATTATATTTGACTTAGTTCAAAATTTGCATCTTTTATCTTTATAGATTTGTTGTTAAAAGATAACTCATTTGTCATCTTAAACAACTAATTTATAAAGAGGGGTAGTTATAGACACCCCATTTTGTCCGCGCCAAATATAACAAAGTTGTCGTTACTATTATTATTATTATTATTATTATTAACAAAAAAACACAAACAAAAAGAAGAAAAGAAAAATACAAAAAAAGGGGGGACTCTAAAGGCATGCACTCGCGCACGTAGCAAAGGAGGGGATCCCCATTTCCACTATTCACTCGTCACCTTCATGCAACCCAGCAACGCCCTGATCTCTCAACCTTCCATGCCCATCATCACCTCACTGCCATCATCACCGCCACCACCGCCATCGTCGCCACGTTCCACGCCATCTCCACAGCAGTCGCGGCAGCTTTGCAACGCCATCTCCGGATACCTCTTTCTGTTCGTAGCTGATCCCATCGGACATCTACCAGTCGCACACATCTAGGACGGGAGCAAGCACTCTCTTCCTCTCCCTCTCACATCTCCGTATCCCCATCTCATCATCTCCACGAACGGCCACCCGCACAGCCACGCCGGTGAGTCCCTCTGTCGTTGTTGCTTTCCCTTTCCCTTCTCTCGCCAGCAAATCCCTTACACCACCCTCCAGTCTCGCCTCTCTCTCTATCTCCCTCTCATCTCTCTCTAACCATCATTGTTCACTCGTCACCCTCACCACTCGCACACGGAAGACAGTAAGGGGTTCACGGCTCTTCCATTTCCCTCCTCTCAACCTCAAATCTCCATCTACAACTCTAGACACCCTAGCCCCACGGCACCAACACCCAATACCTCTGCAATCTCTTACCCTCATCTCTCTCCCATCTCTCTGTGTTCCACGGTCAGACCAGCAAAAATCGACCCCATCTCCACGAGCCCCCATCACCGCTCTCATCTCCCACTCTCTCTCGCAACCCATCTGTCTCTAATTCACCCTCGCAGACCAGGTCACCTTTCAGTTAAAAATACAAAAGCAGTTTATCCATGTGACAACCCTCTCGAAAATCCTTGTGTTGACCATCTTCTTGGAAGCACCCCTCAGAATGGTCCCGATTGGGCAGTCACCAAAAAGCAAATTGAAGAGGTAATTAATATTGGAAAAGCAAAGTGTGCAGAGTTGGAACAAAGTCTTTCTGATTAGGCCGATAAAAGGAAAAACAAAGAAGCCCAGATGATCCCAAGACGAAATTGTCAGGGGGGGCCAGCATCGAGGGTCTAGAAACAATTTTGTTTTTGGACACAGCATTGACAAGATAGCACATACTGGCATAAGGCCTCCAATTGTTTCTTTCAGGCCTACACCAACCTAGCAAAATAGTTAAACACATGGAAAGGGTGGTAATAGGGTAAAGCCAATTCCCGTGTCTTATTCAAAATTGTTTCCCCAATTGCTCAGAAGGAAGCTCGTCCTGATTATCCTCGGATTGGTTGTGCGGCATCCCCTCCCGCAATGGTACAACCCAAATGCATGGTGCGCATATTAGGCCAATTCTCTTGGCCACACCATTGACCGCTTCTAGGCATTTAAACATAAAGTACAGTCACTGAGAGATGTTGGATGGTTGGTATTTGAAGGTAAAGAGCCCAGTATATAGGGGAATTAGCTGCCTAATCATAACGGGGGGCACAGTTAAGGCCATCGGATCAAAGGACTGATTAGAAATGATGTTGGAAAATGAATCATGTACTAAGAGGGATGTTTCTATGAGTTCTTTCTATTTTAATAATTTTAAATTAAATGAATGCATTTCAGTCTCATCACATCACCTTGTGCCAAATTTTGTCCATTTTAGCTTGCATTTTGTGTTTTTGACACAGGAAATGATTTCACCAGAACAAAAGACTTGAAGCTAGTAGTTAAATGATTTTGTGAATCTATTCAAAAACAAAAAATAAAACAAAACAAAACAAAAGAAAGGTGAAAAAGGAAAAAAAAAAAGAAAAAAAAATGAAGGAAAAGCCTCCAAGTTAGAGTTTAGTAAGGACCTCACTGCAAGATATGCTCAAGGAGCCTTGTTGATAATGAAGATTTTTAGGAAAAGCAGACAGCAACGACCTATCAAGCTTTACATTCGCTCGACGAAATCAATGAACAAAGTTTCCTGTCTTTATCTTCTAAATAATGATTGGTGTCTTAAGAGTATAATGATTATATTCTAATCAAATGTGGGGTGGCTATCTTTGGTCGATCAGTTTTTATATAAAGAACCAAACAATGATTTACCATTTGTTAACCAAGTTAAGCCTAAATGTTAAACTAGATTTTTCTTAAAAATTAGTTCGCTATAAATTTAACCTAGGTTTGGGTCTCATGGGGTTTGACAAGTCATTTGAGGCAATGGTCACTATCAAAGGGATGATAGACCATTTTTTTGCTACCTAAAAGGAAAAAATAGAGAAAAGAAAAATCTCTTATTAGCCTTTTTGGGCTTGAAACATTCTATTCTTGATTTAGCTGTCAAAGGATCACACCCCACACTGGAATAGTTTTAAAAAGATTAGTTCCAAATGGAGTCTAAATGAAAATGAAGTTAGAATTCACTTATAAAAGGAAAAAACAAAAGGTGCAATAGAAGAAGAAGAAGAAAGAAAAAGAAAAAGAAGAAAAGGAAGGGACACTCTTCAGATGTGATCTTTGACCAATGATTACCCTTTATAAGTTCAACAAAATTTGAGTCTTATTATATCCCTTTTCTCCTTTGACCTATCCTCCAGCCTACATTACAGTCCAAATGAAAGTCCTAACCAAATTGGTACATATTGTTGTCTTTAATGATTTTTCAAACTCAATGTTGAGTCTAACCTATATAACGACCTGATTTTGAAAGGGTACGTAGACAACTTGTTCAAGTGACAAGTTCGGTCAATATCTTGCAAATGTATCACCATAAACTAGGGTAGAAAATGCCATTTAGGGGAATTGGTTCTTGAGCCTTAGTTTCCTTGTTCCTCTTGAAACCTAAACCCTAAGCCTACATTTTGTCCCGTGTCTTAAAGTCCACCTTGAAATTGAAATATTGATCAGATTACTTAATGAGACACTAGTTCTAATTTAAAACAGAAAGCTTGAAATAAGCAAGAAAGAATCTCTGGCTGGTGATGCAGTGGAGGAGTTATGGTTAGGAGGTTGATATAAAAATAAAAATAAAATAAATAAATAAGAAAAAAGAGGGTTTTCTCATTGATGTGATTCCCTAAGCCAATAGTAAAACAATAAAGTACTAGTAAAGTTGTTTCCTATTAAATAAGCACAGAAGGGCAAGCAAAATCAAGCAAGCTTGGGCAGTCCATTTATATCCGTAATGAGATTGAGTTATCTGATTGCATGTTTATTCATTTAAATTTTAAATTGATTTTGAAACAGTAAGGATGCAATCCAAAGAAGGCTCTTGTTGGAAAAATGCAAGCTGGATAAGATCAGCCACAATTGCGTCAACTAGGGCAAATGTCATGTCAAGTTTTAGGAAAGCCAATTCAGAGATTTGCCTATTCAAGTGGAACTTAACAACATGGCCATAAGTAGTTGAGTTCCAGTGGAGCTAATTCAAGTGTCCTCATGTCAGAGTGAAAATTGAAAACATGACCAAGATCAGTGATGAACAAATGCAACTAGGGCAGATTTCATGAGTTTCAGTGGAACCCATTCAGATGCCTTCATATCAGAGTGGAAGTTGAAAACATGGCCGAGGTCAGTGGCAAATAAATGCAACTAGGGCAGATTCTGTGTTGAGTTTCAGTGGAACCCATTCGGGTGCCTTCTTATCAAATTGGAATGTGAAAACAAGACCAAGATCAATGACTTGGTTAGTGATCACAAACGCACTGGAAAGGAAGATTAATGCATCATCATGCATTTCATGCATTGCATAAATAAATAAAAAAAGGAAAAGAAAAAGTTGCATACATATCCTTTTGTCATGTGGCAGACATACAGATCATACAATATGCATACATATCATCGCATTCTAGCACCATATAGCAACATGCATTGTTCATTTATACTTGTCTTATTGTATAGGCTTTTTCACCCTTATTTAAGCAACCCTTGTTTTTCTAGTATCCGAAATTGGGGTAGATGACCCCAGGCACAAATTGATTCATCTACTTTAAAACTAAGACAACTGGCCCCAGGAACAAATGGAATCATTTACTCTGAAATTGTGCTTTGGTACTAGGGTTCTCAAACTCAGTGCAAGTTATTATCATGTACTTCGGCATCCGAATTCTTACATTCGGTACAAGTTACCACCATGTACTTCGGCAATCAGGTTCTCAAACCTCGTGCAAGTCACCACCATGTACTTTGACACTTAAGTTCTTAAACCTTGTGCAAGCCATCACCATGTATTTCGGCACCCAGGTTCTCAAACCTGGTGCAAGCCATCACTATGTACTTCGACACCTAGGTTCTCAAGTCCGATGCAGGTCATCACCATGTACTTTGGCACACAGGTTCTCAAATCCGGTGCAAGTCATCTACATGTACTTCGGCACCCAGGTTTATCTCCATGTATTCGACACTCAGGTTCTCAACCCGACGCAATTCATCATCATGTACTTTGGCACCCAGGTTCTCAAACCCGGTGTAAGTCATCACCATGTACTTCGGTACCCAGGTTCTCAAACCCAGTGCAAGTCATCACCATGTACTTCAGCACCCAGGTTCTCAAACCCAGTGCAAGTCATCACTATGTACTTTGGCACCCAGGTTTTCAAACCCGGTGCAAGTCACCATCATGTACTTTGGCACCCAGATTCTCAAAATCGGTGCAAGTCATCATCATGTACTTCAGCACCGAAGTTCTCAAACCTGGTGCAAGTCATCATCATGTCATTCGGCCCCCAGGCTCTCAAACCCAGTGCAAGTCATCATCATGTACATTGGCACCCAGGTTCTCAAACTCAGTGCAAGTCATCATCATGTACTTTGGCACCCAGATTCTTAAACCCAATGCAAGTCATCACCGTGTACTTTGACACCCATGTTCTCAAACCTGGTGCAAGTCATCACCATGTACTTCGATACTCAGGTTCTCAAACCTTGTGCAAGTCATCACCATGAACTTTGGCATTCGGGTTCTTAAACCCAGTGCAAGTGATCCCCCTGTGCTTCTGCATTTGGATTTGCAAAAAAATCTTGCATTATACATCATGTAACATGCATCATTGTCATGCATCACACGTCAATTCATCCCAGCATACATACACATAGAAATATACATGCATAATTTAATCATGCTTGTTTGGCTATGTAGGCTTTTGTATATCCTTTTTCATACTGGTGCGAGCAATCCTTGTTTGCTATTATCTAGGACCATTGACCCTGGGTACAAATCGATTCTACCTTGAAACTGGGGCAACTGACCCAGGTCGAAGTAACATCACTATGTGCTTCGGTGCTCAGGTTCTCAAACCCAGTGCAAGTCCTTTTCATGTGCTTCAGCACTCGGGTTCTTAAACCTAGTGCAAGTCATTTTCATGTGCTTTGGTACTTGGGTTCTCAAAACTAGTGCAAGTCCTTTTCATGTGCTTTGGCACTCGGGTTCTTAAATCGGGAGCAAGTCATCCTCATGTGCTTCGACATTCGGGATCTTAAGACCCTGCACTTGATTGGACTTCCCCAGTGGAGTACTCATTTTCCCAAACTCAAGATTTCGCACCAAAGTACTCATTATATTGTTTGGCTCAGATCATTGTATTTGTCATGGCTCAGATTATCACATTCGCAGCAAGTCATCCTAGTGTTTATTTGGCTTGAATCATTGTATCTGTCATGGCTTGAATTGTCACATTTGCAGCAAGTCATCCCTGTGTACTTCGGCCTGGATTCTTACATTCAATGCAAGTTAACCATGTGTACTTCGGCCTAGATTCTTATATTCAGTGCAAGTCATTTCCTGCATACTTTGGCCTGAATTCTTACATTCAGTGCATGTCATCCCTGTGTACTTCAGCCAGGATTCTTACATTCAGAACAAGTCATCCTCATGTGCTTCAGCACTCTGGTTCTCAAACCTAGTGCAAGTCATTTTCATGTGTTTTAGCACTAGGGTTCTCAAACCCAGTGTAAGTCATTTTCATGTGCTTCAATGCTCGGGTTCTCAAACCCATTGCAAGTCATTTTCACAGGTCATTTTTGTCTTTTTTGTTATATTTAGCCCAGTCCAAAATCTACGTCTTTTATCTTTATAGATTTGTTGTTAAAAGATAACTCATTCGCCATCTTAAACAACAAACCTATAAAGAGGGATAGCTATAGACACCCCATTTTGTCCAGGCCAAATATAACAAAGGCGTCGTTATTATTATTATTATTAACAAAAAAAAACACACAAACTAAAAGAAGAAAAGAAAAATACAAAAAAATGGAGGGGCTTATAAAGGCCTACACTCGGGCATGCAGCAAAGGGGGGGGATCTCCATTTCAACTATTCACTCGTCACCTTCATGCAACCCAGCTACGCCCTCATCTCTTAACCTCCAGCCTTCACTCTTTGTCATCTCTCAACTTTCCTCGCTCGTCACCACCACACTATCATCATCATCACCACCACCGCCATCGTCACCACCACACCATCTGCAACGCCATCTCCGACTACCTCTTTCTGTTCGTAGCTGACCCCGTCGGACATCTACCAGCCGCACACATATAGGATAGGAGCAAGCACTCTCTTCCTCTCCCTCTCACATCTCCATATCCCCATCTCACCATCTCAACAAACGGCCACCCACACAACCATGCCAGTGAGTCCCTCTATCAATGCTGCTCTCCCTTTCCCTTCTCACGCCATCAAATCCCTTACACCAGCCTCCAGTCTCGCCTCTCTATCTCTCTCTCTCTCTCTCTCTCTCTCTCTCTCTCTCTCTCTCTCTCTCTCTCTCTCTCTCTCTCTCTCTCTCTCTCTCTCTCTCTCTCTCTCTATCTATCTATCTATCTATCTATCTATCTGTCTGTCTGTCTATCTCTCATCTCTCTCTAACCATCACTGTTCACTCGTCACACTCACCACTCACACACAAAAGACAGCAAGTGGTTCACGGCTCTTTGATCTCCCTCCTCTCAACCTCAAATCTCCATCTACAACTTCGGACACCCTCGCCCCACTGCACCAACACCCAATACCTCTGCAATCTCTCAGCCTCATCTCTCTCCCATCTCTCTCGGTTCCACGACCAGACCAGCAAAAACTGACCCCATCTCCGTGAGCCACCACCTCCCCCCTCATCTCCCACTCTCTCTCACAACCCATCTGTCTCCGATTCACCCTCGTAGACTAGCCTCTCCCTCACCATTCTCACGTCAATAAATCCCTTACACCAACCTCCATCTTGCCTTTCTCTCTCTCTCTCTCTCTAACCATCATTGTTCACTCGTCACCCTCACCACTTGCACACGGACAACAACAAGGGGTTCACGTCTCTTCGATCTGCCTTCTCTCAACCTCATATCTCCATCTACAACACCAACTTTCGCTCCCACTCTTCACTGTTCGTGCCTGGGGCTTCCACGATTCAGATCTTTAATTCTCTAGCTCACTCTCAGGCTCTCTCATGAATTGACTCTCTCTTGGCATCCCTCTAGCCTCACCCACTCACGGCCATGGAGAGGCTCCCACACCTCACTGTCTCTCTCTCTCTCTCACACCAGCGTAACCACCACACACAGTAGCCCTCCAACCACGCTCCAAACTTCATAGCAATTCTGGGAGATATTTTTGTACAATATTTTCTCGATTTTCTTTTCCCAATGATTGCAACAAAAGGGCATGGGCTTTTTAAACTTTGTGTACCTCGGTTATGAGGGAATATGTACATATTGTATATTTGTGGGATTCATTTATTCGCATTTTTGTTCATTTGTTTGCATTTTGTAAAATTCACAAGAGGAGTAAAATAAAAGGCCTTTTGAATTGAATTTGGGATAATTTCAATTAATTAGGTAACGTCCGTAGAATGGGCGTGTAGGGGGTGCTAACACCTTCCTCTCACGTAACCGAACTCCCGAACCCGACTCTAGTAATGTAGACTAATTCTACCTTTAATTGGGTAGTAATTAAGTATTTTAACCACATTCCAAAAGGTTAGTAGCGACTCCATCACATCTTATTTTTCCATGAAAATTTTTTAAAACCACTTTTTTTTCAGTACGCCTCACTGCCACGAGAACGTCACAACATGCTTAGTTGTATGTTTTGTTATAGAGCTTTTGGCTCCTATGGGAGGCAGTATATACCTAAAGGCATTTTCAAGAAAATTAATAAATTAATGCGATCACAATATTTTCTAAAATCGTCCTCATGAAGAAATCAAGTTTCAAAAGTTCAATGGGCTAAAAATGGTCCTAAAATTAGGTCTCTTGTAATTTAAAGACGGGCATTGAATTTCTAAAACTTGGTTCCAAATGAAATTAAGTTGAAAAACTTGACCTTCTTAGGAAAATTAAGTTTCCAAAATGCCACTTTTGGGTCACAAACATGTATAGCTGGAACTCACATACTCCATTCACATAGATGCTTCATGCAAAAACAATCAACTTATGTATACTTAATTGCTTTTCATTTTAAATTGGTCAAATCATGCTAAAAGGTCAAAATAAATAAATCGAATGATTAATTTGAGAGTTAGTTTTCAAGATCTAAAAATATGACTTCTTTTTATTAATTTAAAAGACAATGTCATGATGGTTTTTATTTTTCATTAAGGTGTGATTTTTTTATTTTTCTCTAATATTTCTATGGTTGTGTTTTGAAAGTGCGAATTTTGAGTTTTAAATTTAAAGTTGTATAAATTTAGATCAAATTCAGTACAATATGATATTACGTTTTATTTAAATTTGCATAAATTCAAATTTAAAATTTAAATTCCAAACTTTAAAAAACAAAATTAAGGTTATCGTGTTAAGGATGTCATCTATCTCCGAAACCTCTTAGAAAAAATTATGTAAATTGACATTGAGCAGAGCATGATTTCAAGAGTCGAACCAAACCCTTGACAACCCTAGCTAAGTGAGGGTCCGACAACCCTTAAATTAGGGGTGTGGCAGCCTCTAAGCCACCATACTTGGTGGTAAAAACAATAAACCTATTCGGGAGTATTTTGTTCTAAAATATTTTCTTAGATTGACATTTCGAAGAATTTCATTTTAGAAATGTAATCCCCATAGCATGAGTACATTTTTATTTCACTCATGCTGCCTGATTCCCATGAATATATATATATATAATGTTCATATTAGTGTTTGGTTCAATATGAGTATCCAACAAGCATTTTGTGAAGATGACTTTACATTCTAAAATTGTATAAATAATATATGAAGAATAATTATACTTTCAACCCAAACATACTAAGAGTTGTACCTAATTAAATTCATATCCTGAAACTTCCAATAATCATAAATTTAAAAAATTCAACACTTAATAATTAAACTAACCAAATAATTGGGGCAATAAGATCTTCATATTTTAACCATAAGATTATATCATTGTGACATAATAATCATACTTTTATTTTTACATTACAATAGCATGTAAAAATAATATCTTATAGGAGAATAATTTTGATCCCAAAGGTTTAGGAAAAAAACAAAACTTCTAGAGCAATGGGAAGCCTTGTTCTATGGAAATCCTTCATTCTCACAAATCTAAGAATTCTAAAAGGCTTATTTGGTTCTGCCTTGCGGGAAAAGCCTAGCAACGCGTATTGTAGCTTTCATAGATTTCAATGATTCCAGAATTTTGTACAATAGCATACAAATCATCTCCAGTTGGTCCCTGGAAAAAAAATTCAAAAGCAACATACAATCATGCCATCTTCAGAACTCAAGAACCAGCTTCAGCAGCAAGTGTTAATCTGACACCATCTCTGAATGGAGTGGGAGAAACATCCAGTGTATGAACCAGCTTTGAGATATCCATTGATATGTCAGCCGGAGACATGACGCCACGATTCACCTGAAAATTCAAGTTCAAATTTACATTAAGTGTCGAGCACAGCGCGTAACAAGTGCCACCAAGAGTAAGGCGTTCCAGTAGCAGCAAGGCCACAAACATTAGGTAAATAATAAACGGTATATGGGTTTTCAAAAAGTTTTATGAAGCATACTGCTAGGATTAGCAAACTGTCTGATATCATTATGAACCTTTCATCTAAGAAACGAAGTGGTGACATGAAGCAAAGTGCCTCGGATTGTGCCCATCCACAAGAATTACCTGATGAACAAGTAATTGGGATGGACCGATGAACCAAGGGACAATTAAATTATAAGAAAGAAAACTGCAGATTTGTAAGAATGTGCACATACTGATGATGCAGATACTGGTTTTATTAATGAAGTGTCATATCCTCTGATATGCGCCACAGCCTCAGCCATCTGAAGACGAGATACCCTGTCTGGCCCTCCAACATTTAAAAGCAATTGCATCTGCCTACATTCTAGGAAAGCACCATGCATACCAGAACCCTTTCAGTAAAGTGGAAAATGGAAAACTGGAACATCATAAAGCAATAGGATAAAAAATATATATATTGTAACTAGAAAATGTATATCTATTTTATGGAGTGCTTATCTGGTAGCAAATGTGAGGCCTTATAGCATCATGGAGTAAATTACAGATCCAAAGACTTCTTCCTAAACGTTACAAAATAGCCTAAAAATAGCCTCTCTCTCTCTCTATCTCTTATAAATAAAGGGGTACTAAAATAATTTTTATTAGTAGCTGCGCTTTAACCAATGATAAGAATCACAGTGATAAGGTTCAAAAGGAACATTTTGTATGACACCAGATAAATTAGCATCAATAAGAAGCATAAGGGGTAAAAACTTCAAACCTGACATCCATCTGTTCATCAAAGCTAGTATGAGAGTCACAACATCCTTGACATACACAGGGCAGCGAAACTCGTCATGAAAAAACTCAATTTTATCTCCCCGGGAGAGGACACTATCAATCCACTGCATCATAGGAGTATATTAATGGTTAAAAGCCAATCAACCACAGCTTTCAATACGCCTATGTGCTCTTGCACCAATGAGCAATTGAATCATTACTTTTGGTATTCATAACAGTTGAAAGCATAAATCCATCCTTTCACATTGACAACACACACACACACACAAACCGCATGGGGATAGAGAGAGAGCCAAAAAACAAAATAAAACAAAACAAAACAAAACAAAACAAAAAAGAACAAATAACCAATCCCAGAAAAGGGGATGATTTTGCTTCAATATAGTGTCCAAGCTCCACTGAACCACAATTCCTAAAACAATATTTTTATTTTCTCTGAAACAATTATCTCATCCAGTGTTTAACTCTGAAACTTTCTGACAAAATTTGATAAATATTCAAAATCATGCTAACATGAGTAAATAATTATATAGTTACTGATTGTTAGATTACCACTTTACCTAAAAGATTCTATTAGGTTGTGGGCCAACACAATTTATGCCAAGCCTTAACACTCCCCCGCACATGCAGCCTGACAGCACATGGAGAGATAAACAAACGGCAAACACTACCCATTATAGGTTATAAGATAAATCTTAATAAACAAACAATAAACAGAGGCAACAAGACTAGAACCCAGGACCTCTTGCAAACCTGCTCTGATACCAAGTTAGATAATTGGGTAAAACGGAACACCTAGCATTATGATATAAAAATAATAGGCCTATCATTTATGTCAGTTCTTCCATTTTACCCAATATCTAACACTGCTTTCACAAAGTCACTCGGTCACTCCTATTAAATTTTCTTAAGTTCCAATACCACTATGAAAAATTTGGAAAGAAAGATTGATTTGCAAATTACCATTATTTTCAAAAATACATTAGAATTCAGAACTGCAAAAGTAGATATGCCAATGCTCTGGTAGGTTTAAAGTATACAACTGTCATTAGCTTGTATCTAAAGTACAAAGAACTGAGAAATAGAAATGGACGTAAAAAAAGTTCAAGAGCTATGACATGGGAAGTGACAACTCGATAACAAGGTCCATTTTCATGAGCAAAGTATCTCATACAAAGAGAATGATGAATCAGGCTACAAAATAATATAGAGAAACTGAACCAAAAACTTGCAATGAAAATGCTCAAACTTATGGATTAACTTTCTGAATGTGGCAGATTCAAATCGTTTGTTTACGGATTGACTTTCTGAATGTGGCAGATTCAAATCGTTTTTAATAAACTAAGAATGCCAAACCAGAACCACCATGATCCTGATTCCACAAAGTGAAATAGTTCCCCAGGCAAACTTGTTTACTCCAATCCTCCTTATAATGTCTTTTGATTTTAAATTTAATTAGGGCCCTCATAAGGCGGCATATATTATGTAATTCACCTAGCAGCCTGCTGACACATGTTGGGCATGGTAATGAATGGTTAGAATCATACCATGACATTACAATGAGTTAAAAGTTAAAACCACCATGCTCACTGTGATGACATAATGGAATTACATGCATCCATGGCCACACCTAGGACATACATATACAATGTCCTACAATCCCCACCACCAAAAATAGAAACAACAATAAATAAACAAAATAAACAGAAAGTGAAACTCAGCCTTTCCAACATTTTTTACAGCAGCTTTTCACATTAATCAACCAAAATTTGGGTATGAACATCACAAAGTCTGCCATCTTTGCACCTGAATGGGAAGGGATTTTGGAACAGGTGAAATAGTTTGTGGCCCAAAGATGATACTGCTTCTCAAAATTGCAAAATTTGAGCAGTTCGCACAGATAAACTCCTCTGCTGCCACTTTTGATTTCCCATAAACATTCACAGGAACGGTTTCATCTTCTTCCTTGTAGAAGGACTTCACACCTTCATAAACTAGTGGAGAAGTTAAATCAGTCTCAATCCAGTGACAGTGAGATACATAAAAAGGAATAAAATAAGCTCAGTAAGATACAAAACTAAGACACACATTTGAGGTGTTGTAATACTGCAGAGGAGCACCAATTCACTGCAACTACAGGGAGAATGCCTATAAGAGTCTTATGAGTGGAAACTTATTGAGCAGTTAGATGGTTCAGTTAAAGTCAAAAATTCAAAGCTGATCAATGGTGAGAGTGGAGGTGCAAGAAGATAATTCTACAAATGAGAGTGTTGATATAAAGAATTACTACACAAAAGTGTTCAGTTTTCAAGTGATTTTTTCAGCACAAGGAGATGAGCAAAAGCAATAGAGTGCAAGAGTCAACAAGATTACTTGATTATGTGCAGTGACAGCTAGGATTCAAAACAATAAGCACTAATTTGGTTTGACTTAAGAGGGGGCTACAAGGACAAGAAATATGCAAACAATGCAGTTATCCATCACAAGAAAAGGTAAGATAACCTAGGAATTAACACAATCTGTAGTCCTGGATGGACCTGAAGCTGGCATCAAATTATTCAGACAGGACAATGTTAAGTTGAGATTATGTATTAATATAATCCTGCTTATAATTTCAACCATTTATCTAACATATATGGGTACTTAATGATGTAACAAAGAAACTTGAAATGGAAATGTATTGCTTCAAGAAGTATGAAAGAAAGGGAGAAATTCCAAACTTATGATGGCAAGCTTTTAACAAGTCTGAAGCTAGTATTGAACAATAGAAGATCAATATGAGTTACAGTAATAATATGTATCACTCTATTCTTGTAATGTCCGGTTGAAAATCTATTCTCTAACATGACTGCACAGAGGAAAACGTAGCAGAAATAAGCTGATGATTAGTTGATTACTATTAAGATTGATCGTGCTAAAACTTTGGATTGCTAGAACCATTAAAGACCTCAATTGGATTTCTAGAGTTACCTCTTGTTAATACGACCGAGATCGAGTTGTGGAATTAGAGGGTTACATTATGGGTCATCCGAAGTGTTTAACTTGGATAGATTGGAGAATGATCCAATATGAATTCCTGCATTTTCAGGAAGATGCAATTCATTTGTGCTGTTGGAGAGTAAGGAATTTCAAAGGTTTTTCTTACAGATGGTTGCGTTTGGTGTGGTCCCAATGGTATGGCTAAGGGTATAGGGGGCTTGATATTGAGGGGTGCAGGAGGTTTAGTTTGAGGCTGCTTGTAATTCAGGGGGGTCAATTCTTATGTTTAGAGAGTTAAGGAAAAGGTTGTAGTCACTCCATTTGATTTCCAGAAGATAAGGATGTTACTTGCAACCTTGAAGAGGATGTCCAACAACAAGCATGATGAGCTGATGAGGGGAGAGGGGGAAGGATTGCATTGTCACGACTGTGCTTTGACAAATATTTACAGCAGTGAAGAGTAGGGCTGCCGCAGTGTGTTCTAGAAACTACCGTAAGGGTCATATGCCAACATCCTATTGTTTGATTATTCAGGGTAGGGTTCCTGATTTGATGGGTAGGAGATCAGATTTGCGAGTCTATCAGAAATTTGAATTTTGTAGAATTGGGAAGTTGATTCTCTGTAATTGATTCTCCAAAAGAAGCAAAGATTTTACGAAGCATGCATAATTGTCCACAATCCTCTTCAAAGAAGTAGGATCACCACTCATTTTCTTGATGCAGGAAATACCATGGGAGCCACCCAAAATACTCAATCAACATGCTCAAAGGAGGCTTCCTGTGTTGCACCTAATAACTCCTCTCCCAGTCCCTTGATCACCTCATTAAAAATTTTGGAGCAGTATTTTGAAAATTCAATGCAGAAACGATGGGCATTGCTTTAGTCAATCCAGCCCGCTATCACCAGGAGATGACCTCTCACAAACATCCTCAACACCGCCTGCAACTACAGGGCCACACAGTTAACCACTACCTCCATGGCATGTTACTCAATACCATCTAGGCGTGAAATACTAGGTGGCTAGTGGCTAACGTGGCTGCGACAGGGCACCTGAATGAGACAAGCAAATCCAAACCCAAGAACTCAGGTATTTGATTGAACATGTGAACATTGGTTCTATTTGGCCCACATTTGTGACAAAGTCTTCAGTAAGGGTGATGGGTAATTGGGTCGTTGAGGAGATAGTCACACATATTTGGGTTCTCTCTTGTGCAAAGAACTACACTCTGATTAACAGACCTGAAACCGTGGGCTTAAGGTTGCAACAATGAGGCTACACAACTGGGATGTGATGATGTCAGCCTGCAATAAGGAAGAGGGGCTTCGGATGATGAATGGATGAGGGTTTTGCAAGTGGAAAGGATTTCAGGTGAGGTGGAGGACTTTGATGATGTGTTTTTGAAGGTTCTGATGAAAGACTCCTTTCA
This sequence comes from Malania oleifera, assembly GCF_029873635.1. Classification (NCBI taxonomy): domain Eukaryota; kingdom Viridiplantae; phylum Streptophyta; class Magnoliopsida; order Santalales; family Ximeniaceae; genus Malania; species Malania oleifera. The sequence goes on along the minus strand of NC_080426.1, from coordinate 41,457,193 downwards.
GTGTTGAAATTTCTTGTCTGGAACAACTTTGAAGCAACAGCAGCAAACTTTTTTTTTTATCTTATTATTATTATTTTTTTAGAACCTTATCTGAAGTTTAGAATTGGCAGCCACAATCTTTTTCCTTTTGTTTTTACTTTATCCCCACTGTCTTTCTGCTTCTTCTCTGTTTTTGGGGCTTTACTGAAGGAAAAAAGGCAAGGGTTTTGTTACCCTTTTTAGTTTTGGGGATGATTAGATTGAATCACTGTTTTAAAAGGCATTTGTGAGGCGTGCGTTTTGGGCTTAAAACGCCCTAAGGCGTAAGTGAAATTGCGAAAATCCAAAAAGGTGTAAGCCTCAGGTGTAAATACTCGCCTTTTACGCCTCAAATGTAAAGGCATACGCATTTTGGGCTGCTTGATTTAAAACATAAATTAAAAAAAAAAAAAAGAACCCAGATCTCTGAATCTAAAACCCTTTCCTCCCTCTCTCGACGAAGCTTCTTCTCTCTACGAAGCCTCCAGCGATGTCTTCTCCTCGACAATTCCTCTTGACGAAGCTTCTGCTCTCTCGACGAAGCCTCCAGTCTTCTCCTCTCTTGACAATTCCTCTCGAAGAAGCTTCTGCTCTCTCGACGATTCCTCCAGCGACGTCTTCTCCTCTCTTGACAATTCCTCTCTCAATGAAGTTTCTTCTCCCTCTCCGACGAATCAACGAAGCTTCTTCTCCATCTGAACTTTGTTGATTTAGATTTAGATTTTAGAAATTAGAATCTTTGATGATGAGACATTGTGATGCTTTAATTTGGCTTTTTCTCTTCTTTTTGTAAAGTTATGGCTCATGCTTATTTTTTACATGCATTGTTTGAGTTTGTTAGCTAAAATTAGCCTATTTGATACTTAATAATTATGTTTTTATTTTTTGTCCCCATTATTCTAAATTTTTTCTCATTTTTGAACTATATATAAATTTTATTTATTTATTAATTATTTTAAAAAATACAGTCCCAAAATGCTTACGCCTCGAGGCTTATGCCTCGCCTCAAGGTGGGTAAAATGCCTCGCCTTACGCCTTCGCCTTTTAAAACATTGGATTGAATAATTGAAGTGAGCCTTGAAGCAGTAGATGAGATGGCATGGGATGGAGATTGGCTGGACAGAATGGGGGCTACTGCAGTGATGGCAACAGAGGGATTCACAGCTGGGACAGGGTGTGCTCTGACACCAATTGATGTATGGCAGCAACAGAGAGAAAGAAGAGAGAGAGAGAGAAATAGACAGATTAGGGAGAGAAAATAGCAAAAGAAGAGAGGATAGACACAGAAGACAAAAGAATAGAAGGAGAAAGCAAAGAAGAAGAGGAAGAAGAAAGAAGAAGATACAATAGATGAAGTGTTGAGATTCAAACGTGAGGCAAGGCAAGAGATAGACTGCTGTGAGAGAGAGAGAATAACGTCAGAATCAACTAACCATCCAAAAATTAGTTATCCTCACATGATGAGCCTGTACCTACAAGCAGCTACGAAATCCTAAAATAAATTATCAAAAACTACGAAGTAATCCTAAAACAATCAAAAGTACAAACTAATCCTGAAGTAACTAAAAAAATCACTGAAATAAACAGATATCCCTAAAATAATATAAAAATCCCTGATTTCTTATCCTCACATCATGAGCCTATACTTATAAGCAACTAAGAAATCCTAAAATAAAATTATCAAAAACTACGAAGTAATCCTAAAACAATCAAAATTACAAACTAATCCGGAAGTAACTAAAAAAATCACTGAAATAAATTGATATCCCCAAACTAATATAAAATCCCTGATTTCTTAAATCTGCACCTTCCATAGAACTGTTTAAAAGGCAGCAAAAGCAGCTTTGCAACACCTTCTAAGGCTTTATCTCCAGATGTTGGGAATTCTTTCTTTTGATACTCAAGAATTTGTGTCTCATTTTTCCTGTGCACTTTTCTTTCTCATATGGAGCTTATGGAACAAGTAGTTTGGTTTTTCTGAAGAGAGCTGGTTTTGCCTGGTTTGGTGGAGAATTTGTTGGCTCCTTTAAAGAATTTGGTAAGAATAAAGATGAATGGGCTTTATGAAGGTGTGGGCTTTTTGCTGTTTTGAGAGGTATTTGGCTGTAAAGGAATGCTTGTACTTTTATGGGGAAGGAGATAACTTGGTATTTGCTCTGGGATAGGATTCAGCATATGGCCTCCTTATGGGCGTTGCAGCAGGTCATTTTAAAGGGGTGTGTTTCTTGGATCTACAGCATGACTGGATGGCAGGGTTATTTTGATTGTAATTTTTTTTTGTTTTTTGTTCTCTCTTCTTCTTAGGAGAATTTCTAATGCTCCTTTTTGTATGTTCTTTCTACGTTAATGAAATAACTTCATTTTTCTATCAAAATATTATATATATATATATATGAGTTGATCCCATACAAAAAGTAGACAATGCTAAATCATAGTACTAATATGATTCTATCCAACTTTATCAAAAATAAAAGAATAAAAAGATTTTATCCCATTAAAAAAAAAAGGTATCTTGTACTTTTTTTTTTTAGGGTAGATAGAAACCACAAACTTATCTTTCCATTTAGAATTCTTCTCCTAAAGGATATCGTTCTGTGGCTAAGCATGAAATAAATATTGACCTTAGAAGATTATCATATTTGTCATAAGATCAACTCAATACATTGCACGAAATATTTTTTTTTTTTTTTTAAAAAAGCCTTACCCTGATCGTCTCAACTCTCAAGCCTTTTAATCCAAGTTAGCAGAGTGCAAGACAGTTAAACTTCATAAGAGGTACATAGCACATACACAGATACTACAGACAATAACATAAAACAGTAAGTGAGATCCACCTTGGTCAGTTGATAGATGAATTAAAAGAACACTGCTCCCTTTGAAGCTTGATAGCCATTTTACAAGAGAATAAGGCACATTAATAGACATTGCAGCAGCAGGATCCTCTTCACAAGCACGAGGCAAAGAGAGTGCAGCACAATTTACAACCACATGAGGCTGGCATTTTGAAAACAGCAAGGTTGTAAGAATTGAAGATTAGAAAGATAGCACTTAAGGATTTTAACATGTAATTTATTTAGAACATAACTATCACAGTCAAACCAAAAACTGTTTGAAATTTTGAGTTCTGAAACAGTTGATAACTTCTATAATGGTGAAAGAATCAAAAATGGAAACAACAACAAATTAATCTCACTTAATAACCAAAAAGGGAACATTATCCCAAAATTCAGAGCATTTCCTATATTTCAAAACTGAAAATAAAAGTAGCAAAGGAGCAACTTTCTATCCAAGACATCATTTTTCTGTTATTTAAACTTCATTGTTTTTTTCCTTTTTTTTTTTTTTTTTTTTTTGTACAACTAGTTTGTAACCCATGAAATGCATTTGGCATGCGTATCTCATACGCTATTTAATACTTCTAAAATTTTTCAATAAATGATCAAATATAATAAAAAAAATTAATCAAAATTATACATATTTTTAGCTTTATTAAAGATAGCAAGGAGAAACAAATGCAATAAAGTAGAACAAGAAGTCCTTCCTCAAGAAAACATAAAAAAGAAAATTAACAACCACTTAACAAAGCCCCCAAATCTTGGTTGACCGCCTGAAAACAGTAGACCTTAAAACAGTCCGCACTATAAGCCTAAAGAGAATCCAATTACTGCACCCTGTACCAGAAAACCCCATTAATAATCTCTTTCTAGAAAAGAATTTAACATTCCTTTCCTGACAAATTCCCCATAACACAGCACAAAGAGCACAGCTCCACAATCTCTTAGCATCCTTAGCTTTCCCAAAACCAGTAAAGGAAATAGTCTCCTCCACCTCCACCAACTTTGGACAAACCCACACTTCGCCAAGAAGTTCAGAAAGAGTATTATTCCGCAAGGCCCATGCAAATGAACAGCATAAAAACAAATGAGGTGCATCCACCAAGCTACTTCCATGCATAAGAACAAATTGGAAAACAATGCTTTAGAAGACCTCATACTCTGCAACAGATTGTTGGTGTCAACTCTATTAAGTGCCACCAGCCAAACAAACGCTTTTATCTTAGAAGGAATGTTGGCCTCCCAAAAGAGAGAAAAAACACATCCACTTTAGTAAGTGAGAAGAGAAAGATCTACACGAATAATTAAAGGAAATGATTACGGAATTAAACCCTCTAAATACCTGGAATTAAGGGATTCGGTGTTCTCTGTGTTAGCCATCTTCGTCACAGAGCAACCCCAATCATGTCAGTGAAGCAGGGGCTTGCCTAGGGTTTCTGAATAGCAATCAGCTTTTCTCCAACCCCACCCCCCCCCCCCCCGGTGCGGCGGGCGGCCTTTGGATGTTCCACAAACCATAGTTGAAGCACCTTAGTCTGCCCTGGAGGATGTCTGCTTCAACCTTTCAAAACCTCGACAATTCCATCAGAGCTACAGGAAAGACTTCCACACCATACACTGTTCCCCCTCTGGTAATCAAATGTCCGACCGCTTCCCTCCGGTATTTTCCTTCTTCAATGGAAGGAAATTGCCCCTTCTTGTTCGAAAGAGGCCTTATATTGACTGAATGTCCCTTGTCTGCAATGGTGTGAGCCCCTCGATCCACCTCTATTCCTTCATTCCCTTCGCACAAAACCCCCATCATCTTCATCACCCAAATAAAATCCTCCCTCAGTAAAATGAAGGAAACATGCCAACCTGCAAATTCAATTACGAAAAATGTCAAGGAATCTAATTAAATCACGCTGAAACCTTTCTTTCTACTTTAACAGTTGAATGACCTCCCATTTCTACTGCCGAATACGAAAAGGAAAGAAAGAGAGTCGGCTATGGCTAAGACTGCAGTAGAAGAAATCAGCCAGGGCAAAAGCTAAGAGAAGGGAAGAAAGCAAGAGCACTAAGGCAGAATCAGTGAGAGGAAAAGAAGGTGAGAGCATCGAATAGCAAAGAGAGTTGGTGGTGGGATAAAGATGTACAAAAAATCATAAAGATAAAAAGAATTTGGTATAAAACATGGCAAAAATGTAGAAACAGAGATAACTTGGCGGAAAAGGATTCATATAGCCGACCCCACTTAGTGGGACTAAGGCTTGGTTTTGGTTAGGAGTTCAGATACTAAAAGAAGACTTGCATCACCATGCTCAAGTTATTGAAGGGATAGGTCGCCATAAGAGACCATCATGTGGGACTTCTTGACTGAATTATGTATTTGTTATGATTTGTAATATGTCAGGTTATGAAGCAGACTTTTGAAGCTTGGAGGTTCAAATCTTAATGCTTGGTCATAATTGTGAGAGAGATGAAGGAAATCAATTTGAAGAGGTGGGATAATTCAGTGGAAATGGGGCTTGAAAATTCCGATTCAGAGAGGTTGAAATGGGTCAAAACTGTTAGCTAACACCAGAACTAAAGTGAGATGGCAGACCCCCTTGAAGTCATTGTGAGCAAGATTGGGCTTGGGAGATGGTGAAGTGAGACAAGGAAAATGCTGCTACTGCCATGATGTTTTTCCATAATAATTAATCAAGCACTTCAAATTAGCTAGCTCTCACTGACCTTTTATTCCCCTTACTCTTGCTGCCAACCAAACAAACAACCTGCACTCTGTATCAGACAACCACAGTCCCAGCTCATCTCCCATTTTTTTTTTTTATCTTCAACATCCTTTCATTGTCTCTACAACTGGCAAAAAAAGTGTAGGCAAAATACTATCCCTAGCCTGAACAACATCTTGCTGGCCGTCCTGTTCTTTAGACATAACATCTTCCATAAGAATAGGAGCACCTTCTTGAAGGGACATTGTGGCACATAGGTGATATCACCATCTAAATCGGATGAATCTAAGCATAGCCATGTACTGCACAGACCTCATCCAATAAGAAATAAGCTTTCAACCTCAAAATATTCTCAGGCTCATTAACCCATTTCTTCTTCCCCTTAGAAGTTAGAACAACCTCCCTCACATTCTTTCCCATCTGATCCATCCTACCGAGCACCCAGGGCTTCCACAATATACAATTGCACCTCAATTTTATTTTTATTTTTTTCTCAAAGATTTGGACATCATCATACCAGAGTTGACTTGTTTCTATTCAAAATATTTTCTCATTTCAATGTATGCTGCACAACATTCAATGATAATATACCTTGCTAACCCAGCCTTACCAGCCTCTTCCCATCATTAATAGAGTTATCCCTCGCACCATCAATATTTCCCTTGCTGTCTTTCACACAGGTCTCACAGTTTTGAGGTTGGCTACCTTGGGCCTTGTTTAAAATCACATGTTCTTCATTCAACCAAGAAATATTTCTGGGCTGCTCCAATTCATGACTGCTGTCCTCCCCTGCTAAGGCTCCAGATTTGGTATTATTTGTAAAATTCCTCGAACATTCCTAAAACCAATTTTTTTTTAGCACAATGAACTCAAGTATGACTAAGTAGAATCCCTAATATCACCAATTTGCAGCCATTTAATGGTACCAACTACAAGAGGTGGAATTCCAGATTGTTGTTTACACTAGAGATGCGAATGGAAATTGACAAATTGTCCCTAAGGAACCAAGACCAACTGAAAATGTCAATCTTGCTACAACAACTTTTATCCATTTTCGGGACAAAGCTAACCATTTGTGAAAGAACTACATACTAAACGGCATGGCCAAAGACTTTTATAACATGCATTGTCACCTCATCACAGCCAAAGCCATTTAGGATTCCTTGTTTCAGAAGTATATAGTGGAAGATAGTGGGACTAAGAGGTTTGCAATAGACAACTTCATGGACTTTAAGATGGCTGATGAAAACTGGGTTCTGTTACAAACTATTGGCTACCTTGTTAATGAAGTCCTCAAGAAAGAATAAAAGCTGGGGTAAATTAAGAAATTACCACCATCCTGGAAAGGCTAAAAATTACCTTGAATCACAAGATATGTCCTTAAAAAGGGCATCCCCAGACCACAAGGCTCCCGCCTTGCGAGGGTAGGGGAAGGGTCGACACAGTGTACGCAGCCTTAACCCTTGATTTTATTTTATTTTTTGGCTTTCTTTTTTACGCAGAGAAGCTGTTTCCTTGGAGTTGAACCTGTGACAAACCGTCACAATGCAGCAACCTTACTATCGATCTAAGGCCTGCCCTCCAGCACAAGATATGTCCTTACAAGTCCTAATTATGCACATTCCATTTGAGGAAACTAACCGCTTCCGCGAGCAAGTTGGAAAAAGAGAAGACCTCCAAAGCTAATCTACTTGAAGTTAGAAGTAAAGAAAGAGAAGCCTTACAATGGGGAACAGCCTTGAAAGAAATTTTCTTAGACAACTGATATAAAGGACAAAACAATTGGCACAAAAGGCAAGGGAACAATGATTTCAAGAAGAAAAGAGGAAATTGTTTTGTCTGCTGCAAGTTTGGGCACCAAATGGGTGTAAACTTCAGAAGCCTCAACTTGGCTAAGCCAAAGGCTAATCTGACATAAAATGAGCAAGTGATAGAACAATAATATCTGAAGCCACAGGCTAATCTGACATAAACCAAGGAAGTGATAGCAACAGTCGCAGGAAGCAAGCTTTGTATCTGGTGAAAAGGATTGGATGGTAGGTGCACTAAGAACATTTGATTCTCCTTTATCAAATGGAAGGGAGACATCCATTCCTTCACAAACCCTCCAAAAATTTGATCCAAAATCCTCTGCGATTTCTTAGGACTCCTAATGGGGCGACCAGATTCCCTATTTCCTGCCTTCACTACTCCCAAGCAATAGACAAAGCCTTACCCTTCTATTTTGCTTTCCAAACACCTTGTCCCCACTTCTTTGAGTCTCGTTGACCCACTGACACTTTGTGACCTCAAAGCTTCTCTAAGCATATGCAGATTCATAAGAGATCATCCTTGTTAATAAAGATTTGTAGCAGGAAACCCCAACCATGCTCAATCAACTTGAAATTCTCTCCTCCATGATACAATGCCAGCAAGATCAGAAGTTAGATCTCCAACTGGAGCAACAACCCTGTCCCTCTTCAGTCAGAAAATGAAAGTAAATTGTCATTTGTGTTGCTTTGTTCATAGATATATTTGCTTCTTCCAAGTGATTGATCATTTTCTCTTTCATTTATTTGATTAAATTTATGTAAAAATGACCTATAATTTTTGTAAGACCAAAGAAAATTTGAACTAAACCACTTCCATTGAAAAGATATCCATCAATTAGAGGCCAAAAAGAAAAAAGAAAAATCTCTCTTTTATTTGTTGTTTATTTATTGCTTTAATTTTGGACAGGCAACTTGCCGTGCATTTCATAGTTTGTACATGGCAACATCCTGTTTCAAGACCAACCTTTGACCACAGGTATGCCACTTATTTGAATTTTATTTTTTTAAAGGTAGTTGACAACTAATTGTAATCTATCATATGTTGCAAAATTGAAAAAAATAATAATAACAAACAAATCAATAGCCAAGGGTGCAGCTATCTATTCAATTAGACATCTTTTTTCTCTTCTCTCGCTTCTTTTTATTTTTCTTCTTTTCACATACAATGACCAGCGATGACTCCAAAAGAGGTAAAAGGGCAGGCAACATTGCGATTTTTTTTTTTTTGGGTAAAAGAGGACGGCACCTCCTAACTTTATTAGAAAACCCCTCACTTATGGCGGAGGAAAATCGTGATTACAATTTTGAGACTTTGGGACAACAAAAGCAAACTCCTCAGTTAGTTAAAGGCTCTGAACAATACATCATTAATTTTAAACCTATTTTTGGAAAAATAATAGAAAAAAATAAATATAATAAATTAATATAGACATATTATTATCAAAAGCTAAGGCATAGACATATACTTATCAAAAGTTAAGGTATGGAAGGACCACTGCTCTTAAAACCAAGTTCGCATTTATGGAGAGCATATCTTAGTGCAAATAGTCACTGAGCGCATGATCTTCAGTATCACTCAGTAGGCTCAGTTTTGTGTGCACTCACAAACACCTGAGTTTTAGGAGACATACTCTCTAATTACCCAACAAAGCCAAAAGAGATGAGAAAGGGAAAAAGAATAGGAGAATGTTATTTATTGTTTTGGGCTGGAGCACGCCTTTTATATGCATAAACTAAATAAGTCCAAGTTGTGATAAATATGTAAAAAATAAATAACTATAAATTTAATATTCCAATTAAAACAAATAAAACTGGAAAACTACATATTCAATTAAAATAAAACCTGTGGTTATTCAACGACACGTATTAAATAGTTTTTCTTTTGATTTGAAACATCCAAATGCCAACAATCCCCCACATAGTTCGAACTAAAAATAAAAATAATAAAAAAAAAACGAAACCCTGAAAAAAGATAAAAAAAACAATGCTGGGTAACCATGAGATGTAATGCATTAGGTAACAAAACCTTTTGGTTTGAACTGCACTTAGAGAAAATGTGATATGGATAACAAGAACTTGGTGAATATTAAATTCTTGAACCATATTTTTTAAATATAGCACAATAAACACATCACTCACATAATATCTTTAGACACAAAGCTCCTGCACATTGGTACAAACCGGCCATGCTTCACACATGGATTTTCATGAGTGTTGTGTTTATAATTAACACACTTCAATTTTTGACCATTTTATGGCTTGCGAAATGAGGCGACTCCATCACCACACTTCTACTCCCATGCACAGATTGTGCCTCATTTGCATGCACCTATCTTGCCTCTCAAAGATAGAAAAAAAAACATTAATAATAATTAAGAAACATATATATTTACTTGGATATTTATGCACCATTATATTTTTCATGTAATTTGGTGGTTAGAAATTTTCCTAGCAAAATAAATACCTAAAAATTCTCAAATTTTTTTTCTTTTTTTTCAACCTTAAGAGATTATGTCGTAAAGTTGCCTTCACACTATTTATTTATGATTTGGTTAACATTTTTCATAAGCCGCACAAGTTTATTATCTTTAATTGTTCGGATTATACAATGTGATCTTTTGGTATGCCTATTTATGTGTGAAAAATACAATGGTGCATAAATATGTAAATAAAAATATATGTTTCATAATTATTATTAATGATTTTTCTGGGAGGCAAGATCACAAATGAGCCACAATCCATGCATGAGAGTAGTAGTGTGGTGATGGGGTCACCTAATTCTGCAAGTCATAAAATGATAAGGAAAATTTGGAGGATGTTAATTATGATCCACGTAAAATGTGTAAAATTTTGTGGTGCATTGTCCATAACAGATAATAAGCACATAGCTATAGGTCATTGGTTTGTGTATCCGTAGACTAACTAAATAAATGAATAGTCAAGTTGGACGATTATTGGAGAATGATCACAAAAATGTGAGGGGTACTTAGTACCAATATTTGAAGTATGAAAGTTGGGGTACTTAGTACCAATATTTGAAATATGAAAGTTGTAACATTTGAGAAATAGCTCTTAAAAATTGAACCCCTTGACAAGAAGACTAATTAGAAAGCTATAGGAAGAAACATCGAGGAGTTGGGTAATGATAGCAACCCAAACCTATGTAATTGGGGATTCCATGAATTAGGTTCAATGGGTAATAACAAGTCATTGAGAATTTTGCTGAGAGCTATTATTTATTTTGTTCATTCCTATGGTTTTGGAATGCAACTATTATGAGGCTGAGTTTATCTGTTAATAAATCCATAGCCTTTTTGTTAGATAGTATGTTTCATTGCAGTTATACACTTAATGGATTCACTTATGTGAGTGTGGAAGTAGGACAACTTTCTATGAATGTTTATTGGGCTAAAACTTTTTAGAGCACTCATGAAAATCTAGGCAAAGTGCATGGCCTTTTCGAATCAACCAATAGGAGCTTTATGTCTAGAGATGTTATGTGAGCTATGTGTTTATTGTATTATACTAAAAGAATTTGGTTCAAGAATTTAATATTCACAAAGTTCTTGTAACTCATAGCACATTTTCTCAAAGTGCAATTCAAACTGAAAGATATCACCCAGTGCATTACATTTCGTGGTTATCCAGCATCATTCTTTCCTTTCTTCAAGCTTTTTTTTTTTTTTTAAAAATTTGAAGCACATGGGGGGATTGTTGTTACTTGGGTGCTTCAAAATTATTAAATTAAAAAATATATATATCTAATATGTGTAACTAAATAGTTGTCAGTTTCATTTTAATTAAATACTTGGTTTTAATTTTTCAATTTTATCTATTTCAATTGGAACACTGAACATTGAGTTTATAATTTTTTTTTTTCATATTTATTGTGACTTAAAGTTATTTAGTTTATACCTATAAAAAGGTATGCTCCAGCCCAAAAAATACATAGCATTCTCCCATTCTTTTTCCACTTATCTTCTCTTTTGGCCTTGCTGGATAATCAGACCCTACATCTCCTATAGCTTTGGTGTTTGTGAATGCATACGAAACCGAACTTGCTTAGTAATGCTAGACATCATGCATATAATGACTATCACCAAGAAAAGTACTCCATAGGCGCAAAACAAATTTACGTGATCCTTTCACACCTCAATTCTAATAAGTATATGTCATTTTATTATTATTAATTTATTATATTTATCTTTTCTTCTATTATTTTTCCACCAACTATAAATTTCACTGAAATGAAGCCACTCATAAGATGTTTGGTCGTTGCAATGAAATTGAGAATGCACATTGTGTTTTCACCAATGCATTCTAGCATAAAAGTTGGCGTTGTGTATTACAAAAGTCACTTTAATCACCAAATCTTAATGAAAATGAGCTTCGCTATTGAACTCCAACGGTAGACTAATATTAAAAAAATATTGAGGAGAAAGAAGAACAAGATGGAGATTAAAAAATAATTTTGCAGAAAAAAAAAAAAAACCATGAGCGCATTTCAGACACCTATATAAGAGATCTTGTGCTGATTCAATTTCTTGGGAATTTGGGCATTCGAAAACCTACGATTACTAAAAACTGTACAGAGTTACTGGAATTATATACCCAAATTAGAACCACCGAAGAGCCTAATTCGAAAGTTCAACTGTGAACGAGCACACCCATTCATACCCAGTTGTTTAAGACTTTAAACAAACATGCAGACAACAAATTAAAATTAAAAGCAGCATTACTCGAGAAAACCACAATTTCTTTTTTGTGAGTAAAATGGAGGCGAACCTGGCCGAATGTGAGGGAGATGGCATCGAAGCCAAGTCCTGTTCGCAAATCGACATGAAATGGAAGCGCATGCGGAATAGCTTGGAGCAGAGGCTGGGGTGGGGCGGAGTGATGCGTGAATGCCAGATCGAAGGGTGCCCCTTGGATCTCTGATAAACCTTGCAAGAGATGCTGACCCAGGTACCCACTGCCCCCTATCACTAGCACTCTCTCCCTGCTCATCTCTCTCTCTCTCTCTCTGCGAATTGAAAGGCTGGAGAATGGAGGTTATGCTTGTTTATGAGTTACTATTTTGCATTGCCGGCGGGAGAAAATTGGTGGGAATAAGTGGCTAACGTGCATAAACGGCCCAAAAATCCTAAAATACTAAGATAGTGTTTGGTAATTGGAAATCAAATCGAACTTTTACTTTTATTCTTTTATGATAATTTTATTTTAATTTTTATTTCATATAAGAATGAAATTTCTCCATTTATTTATATTAATTTTTCTCTTATTCTAAAATCCAGTCTTGATTCCTAAATGTTAATCACCCACTTCAATCACTTATCAAGAATGAGAAAAAAAAAAAAATGACTTGAAAGACCCCAAGTATACTTGGGGGATTCCTTCAAAGACTAATTTAGGAAATCCAAAAACTATTATATAATTGCAGTAGTAAATGAGTGAATGAGAATGAGATAATATATGTTACCTTGCATAAGGGCTTTTTTCTATAGACATTCAGGATACCTTCTTATTGGTTTCCTCGCTAATGGATATTTATTTACATTACAAGAGTTATACTTTAGTTATAGATATCTTATTAGGAAGTAAAGATTGGTGTACTTACCACTTACTTTAATTTAATGGACGTAACATCCTTTCTATTGATCCATTGATGTCTTTCATTTTTTTTTTTTGTCTCATATAAATTAACGTCGAGTTTAATATTGGAGTCTTTTTTAGGTTGTATCAGTTGCCCCCTACTCTCAAGCTTTAGAGTTGTTTTTTTGGCTCGAAGGTATATTGTATTTACTATAAGTCTTTTTACTATCATGAGATTCATATTAAGTTATTAGATGGACATATTTTAGCCTCACGAGTGATGCTCATCAGATTGGTAAATACTCTACTGAGTAGTGCTCGTTTCTTACTGTATCATAAGTGATGCTCATTAGATAAGTCTATAATTTATCAACCAATGTTCATCTCTTATTACCTCATGAGTGGGGGTCAATAGATGGGCTAATTTTTTTACGCAGCAATACCCGTTTGTTGTTGTTTCATAAGTGATAATCATCATATGGGTATTTTTAGACCTTATAAGTGATATTCACCAGATGAGCTTATAAGCGATATTCATCAGATGAGCCAATTTTTTTCGAACAATGCTCGTCTCTGGTATCAGATGAGCATTTTTAGGCTTTTATAAGTGGTGCTCATCAAATGGACCAATTTTTGCCAAATAAAACTCGATTATTGATGTTAGGATTTCATGAGTTCTATTTATCAGATGGGTTATATCTTGGCGAGCAAAGCCCACTTCTGAGTAGATTTCCCCAGCATGATTTGCATTTCAACGAAACCTCGTGATCCATGTGTAACACCCCAAACCCACCAAGTGGGGCCCTAGGTGATGTGTTCCATTCTCCTATCTCTGATACCATAAATATCATTCACGCAACGGAAATGATTAAACATTCTCCATTAGAATACCAGAGTCTATACTATACATCAAAAAGTGAATCCATTCACTTTATATTACATAACCAAGAATTAAACATAATTTTACATATTCCAGTTCCTACGACTACTTATAGATACAAAAACTAACCCCGCCTTGGAGTTTGCTAAGCTCGATCTCCTGAAAGACCTGAAAAGTTAATAATTCGCTGGGGTAAGACACTTCTCAGTAAGGCGGAATAAATTATAACAGTGTGTGGCAAATGAGTTTTAGTGTATAGAAAATATAACCGTTTGTTAATCAACATCAACTGAGAAGACACATGCAGACTATATTCACACATGCATAATTATTATTTATAAGCGAGAGTTCCCGAGAATTTGGGAGATTACACGCCTATACATGTAACGCCCCTTTGCTCTGATATCGTTTGTAACTTTGCCCTTTTTTAGTTTGGGTGAGGCTACAACTGAAACTTATCGAGGCACTTACCTTATTCAGTAAGCCCTCGGTCGAAGAGTTTTATTTCGCCATAAACATTCATGCAATTTAAATTCACATACGTGTACCCACACATATTCAACATCAATCATACATTTCATTCACATCCACACAGGATACTACACAAGTTTCACATCCACACAAGATACTACACAAGTTTCACATTCACATAGGATACTACACAAGTTCTTCACAACCGACACTCACTGTCACACTTTCACAATAGAACTTTAACTTGTTAGGTTTTGCAGACTCTAGGATGGATTAATATCAGAGTATAGGTTCGAGTTAGGATGAGGATAGGAACGGGTAGATTAGGATACTAATAGGAAATTTTGAGTTTGTTTCATGGCCTAGAGACAGAAACCCCTTGATGGTCTTCTGTGATTTTCTTAATCAGTTGCGAGTTTCAGAAAATCATGGTAAATCCATTGACGGTGATGTTTCCGAGAAGGGAGACTAGAACTCGAAGGTTAGGATGGTTGATTTATAGGGATAAGCCTCTGAAAAAGAATTTTAGTAATTTAATTGTTGTGATTTGATGATTGAGATCAATTGGGTGTTTGATGTTTAAATTGAGGATTTTAATGTTAAACTGATTTATTTGTTTTATAATTGAACCATTTATGTTAAGATATGAAATTTCTAAACTCGCCTCTGTCCTATCTTCAGGATGGATCCCACAGGTAAATACGTGGACGCTAGAGGGGATAATGATGTAGGGGCTTCCGGTGGGGATGAGATTGAAACCTCCAGATTGCTGCGAGGTTTAGTTCAGCAAGTTGGGGAAGAGATTAAGCGGGACCCCGAGGGATCAAACTGCCCACCTGTGACCTAGGGTTGTTCGATTGAGCAATTTACTCGCCTGAAACCTTTTGCTTTTGTGGGTGGCACTGACCCAATCATGACTAAGACTTGAATGTAGGAGATGGAGAAGATACTATTAGTACTGTGTTTCACTAAGGAGCAGAAGGTTCTCTTTGCCACCTTCAAGCTAACAGGAGAGGTCGAGCAGTGGTGGCTAGCAGTGAAGCTACTGGAAGAGCAGCGGGCGATACCCACAGTTATGACATGGAGTTGTTTCAAGGAGGTCTTCTACAACCAGTGCTTTCCCGCCACCACCAGGGATGCGAAGGCGGAGGAATTTTTCAACCTAACTGAGGGTTACCTCACTGTTCAGTAGTATGCTGTTACGTTCATGGAGCTTTCTTGCTTCACCCCTTTTATGGTCCTAGATGATTACCAAAAGGCGAGGAGGTTTGAAAGGGGCTTGAAACAGAGGACCCATGAGCAAGTGGCAGTCTTACAAGTATAGAACTTCTCAGAGCTGGTGGATAAAGCCACCATAGCAAAGTTGAGCCTATAGAGACGTGCAGAGATGTCAGAGCATAGGAAGAGACCCATGCCTCCCAGCTTCTATGCAGATGCCAAACAGGGTTTATGGAGGGGAGATAGAGATACTGTGGGCCAGAAGTTAGATAAGGCTGATCAAGACTACCAGGAAAATTCATCATGCCCCCACTGTGCTAGATGTAATCGGAGGCACTGAGGAGAATGCGAGGGTGGGAGTAGTGTGTGCTATCAGTGCGGCAGATATAGTCATATAGCCCGAGAATGTCGTGGACCGCCGAAAAATGCACCCGCTGTAACGTCCCTCAATAAAATGCAACATAATAAATAAATGGTCAACCCGAACCCATAGGTAACGGGGACACTTGTCATACACAGCGAAAAACCTAGTAGCAGTAAACATAAAAAATCCATACATCCATCCATAAAACATAATACCAGAGCTTTCTATTAACATCAATATATTGTTCATATGTACAATCTCCAAAAAGTCAAAATAACACTAGGACTATGCAACAGAAATCTCCTAGTCCTAGCTCAGGGCTTATCCTTCTAGTAGGGAAGCACCAATCACTCAACGGCGGCCCTGACCCGCTGGTCTCTCTCAGTTTCCTGAAAATATATTAATGTTGGGGGTGAGACACTTCTCAGTAAGGGAAAGTAAACTAAATACAACTGTGTGGCAACATGAATATTTAAAGTGCTTATACATATACAGTACATATCATAACTCTGGAAATAATCATAATATCATGCTGGATAATCATGTATTTTCATATTCGTTAATAAATCATAACATACATAAACATCTGTTATAACTCGTAATACTGAAAATATACCCAGGATGAATAGCTAGCTAATGTCATGTATTACCCCCCATGACGGGTTGTGCAGCCCAAAGGCGGGACCCGACAATGGCTGGCCCGCCACTGCCGAAGCAAATATGTCTGTAAGTACGATGGGCCCGCCACACTCTACTAAAAGCCACATCGACTATCCATCTCCCATCCTCTCGTGGAATGGTTAGCACTAATACGGCCTCGTGCCAAATCTGATCTACCCATAGCTACGGTACCGAGCTCCTGGTCTGAACTAAACTAACATCCTGGTTGCAATAACATATAATACATGAAGATACGTAACATCAACACGGCCTCGTGCTGAAAACATAGATACGGTCTCGCGCCGAAATCATATGTATGACCTCGTGCCAAAATCATAGTAAATATATATATATGGCCTCGCGCCAATAACATAAATACGGCCTCGTATCGATAACATAATAATACGGCCTTGCGCCGATAGCATAATAAATACGGCCTCACGCCGATAACATCAATACGGCCTCATGCTGAATTGTTTCAGGTATTTACATTCAAAAAAACTAACTCTTTTATCATATATTCGTCAAACTTAATATAGCATAACTCGTCTTTCCAAAATACCTGAAAATGTGTTTTACACGTAAAAACATACATATCATATCTCATTTCACGTAAAATAATATTCATGCCACACATGCTCTGTTAAACGTCATATTTCATATTCTAAAATCGTGCTTTTCTATCGTCTCATACATACATATACGTTTCATCATAATAGCAATATTTCCCAAACGTACATTTCATCTATAATATACAGGTATATCATATACTTTTCTAAAAATAAATTTACTCATAATCAATGATAATTTGCATGGAAAATAACTGCTTTAGTTTACTCCCTTACCTGGCTACTGAGAAAGCCCCCTAAAATCTTAGCCTGACCCCGTAGGATTTCCTACTCAATATCCTAAAACTCAAAACTCCCAGTATTAATCATCAGTATTTTCATGCGTACGTCAATTTCTATAACTACCATAAAGTCTAATTTGGCTTAAAAAGTCTTACCTCAACTTTGGGATGATTTCCAACTTCGTTTTCCAGACGATCCGCTCCGACAAACTTGCAGGGAACTTCGTCAGGAGCGTCGTGGTAGCCTCAGATCTTCGATCTGACATAAAACCAGTCCAAAATCGAAGAAAGAGAGTGAGAGAGCCGAATAGGAGAGAGAGGAGAGAGAGAGGAGCGTGAAAAATGAAATAAAAATAAAATTTTTCATATTTATAGGCGGCGGAATTCGTCGACGAGCCCGATCTTCGTTGACGAGTTCTTCATAAATTTCGTTGAAGAGACCCTGTATTCGTCAACGAAATTTAGGCTGCCTCAGAACCCCTATCGATATTTTCTCATCGACGAAACCCTGTGTTCGTCGATGAAATCTTTAAAACCTTCGTCGACGAAACCCTGTGTTCGTCGACGAAGTTTGGCAGCTTCCCTTCTTTTCCCCTTTTCAAATTTTCCTTTCTTTATTATTTAAATTTCATTTAAAAATTCGGGTCGTTACACCCGCTCCTGATCAGAACCGGAGGAACAATCCGGTGCCTTACGGCGGTCCGACGCATGTCTACACACTTACCCCGACTAAGGTAAACATTGCTAGGAGCGCAGGTAACGTGTTTATGTTTAGGATAAGTGATAGTTTCATTTGATTCTAAGTGATGCAATTGTTCATAAGTTAAGGTATGTTGAAATGTGTGAAATGTGGTTAGGTAATAAACTTCTAAGTTCATGAAAAATGATTGGTTAGCAAATTTCGGGGAAAAAATTTCAAGGAGAGGGGGGAGATTGTGGAGACTTGAACCCAAAAAATAAAATAAAATAAAATAAAAAATAAATAAAGGAAAGGAAAAATAATAGAAAGGAAGGAAAAGGGGTTTGGCCAAGACCAAACCATTGACGATTTCGTGGGACTCAGAAGAACCGTTGACAGTTTTCCTATAGGGCAAACTACCAAGAGCGTTTAAGTGCCAAACCGTCGACAGTTTTGCCAAACACAGAAAAATCATCGATGGTTTTCTGTGGGGACAATGTCAAGCCCCGAACCCCGAAATGAGACCCAGGGGTGAGAATGAAATCTAACATGTCCCTGTATCATACAAATCATCCAAAGATACAGGACAAAGGATGAGGGTCCGATCCCGTGGGTTTCCAAAGCACCCTAAACACATCCAACACAATCATATACGCAGCAGAAAAATGTCATTCTATATATACATATGCAGTACCATACCAGAGTCTATACAAGAGCAAAACACGGCTCTATCAATAACGTGCAAACAGGTGCCCAAATACATCTCAAAATGGCAACTCATCAAAAATACAGTCTTAGCACTTACCCAAGCGCTAACCGCAGTACACCGCCTACTACGCTCCCTACACCAGGACGCTAGTTCTGGTTACTCGAAGTACCTGTAAAAATGTATGTACAGCAGGGGTGAGACACCTCTCGGTAAGGAAGAACACAAGTTATATCGGTGTATAGTATTTGAGTGTTATCATGATGCAACATATACGCAATTAAATGCAATCCAATACTAGTTTACACAGTGCATACACGCACACATACACATACACATAATCAGCAATCCTAGTGTCGTCACACCCTTTGGCCCGAAGTCGGCCCGCGACATACGGAGTTAGCCCGTAACCAACCCGCGAACACGGCGCTACCGGCACATGGCTAGTCCCTAACTCCCATGGCATCGTACCGGCGCTAACTGGTGGATCCACACCCTTCGGCCTGATTTACCGAATTAGGATCACACCCTCGGATATAGAGCCGGACACTCTTGCCTACATGGCAGGCGATAAAACACACGCCCTCAAATATAGAGTCGGACACTCTCAGTACTTGGAACAATTTCGGAATCGCATTCCTACTAGCATTTCAACATATCACACACAAATGCATGCTCATATAACCAAACAAACCACATCCATTTGGTTATCTAAATCATGGTTTTTCAAACACATACAGTTTAAACAAGTCAAGGCACGACCATCCCTATAACACGGTATAAATCAACATATACGTTTAGTTTTCAACAATACCAGGGATGCAGCTCGTCGCCCCTTTTTTCCCAAAACTGTAATAATGAAAAATCCATAATTTTCCCCGTTATATCCCCCCAAATGAGTAGCCAAAACACACACAGGACCGCGAACCACAGTTCCATCGAGTCTAATTTAAAAAATAACCAATATAAACACAGTTCCCCTGACCTTTTCCCCGAATAGCAAATCCCGAACTCCAATGTCCCTAGACAGCGAACCGAGTTCCAAAACTTACAAATCACAGTACAGAATATACTCACAAGACTGTTTCCTACAAAATTACTAGATCGGAATTGAAAACCGAGCCTTACCTCAATTTTACGCCAAAACCCGAAAATCTCCATAGTGGGATTTTGATCCGTAGAACTAGTAAAGAATCCTTCCACGATCCTTGTGGTAACTTCAGATTCATGATTCTAGTGACGAACCACGAAGAAATCTAGAGAGAGAGAAAGATAGAATTTGAGTTTCTTAATGAAGAAGTAATGAAATTTGATATTTATAGACCTTTGACCCAGGCAAACTCATCGACGAAATGGTGCCCTCGTCGACAAGTCCCTATAGTCTTCTCATCGACGAGACGAGGAATTAGTCGACGAATCCTGATATTCTCGGTTTCCGAAACTCCTCAACTTCTCCTCGTCGACGAGAAGGACAAAGACTTCGTCAACGAATTCTAACTTCGTCGACGAGGCCTGCTCTTTTACCAAAATGCTCCTCTCTTTAAATATTTAAACCTACTTATCACGGTTTAGGTTTTTACAGACTGCCTACTTATAAATAGACAAAGGTCATTTTTTTATAGAAAAATCATTTCTCTCTCTCAACTCCGAAACTCTCTCTTTCTTTTTCATCTCTCTCTCTCCTCTATGCTCCTTGGAACACTCTCGGGTGTTCCATGATCCTTTCTCCCTCCTCCTGGCACGTAGGTCGTCAATCCTCGGTAGATGATCGAATAATTATTTAATTTTAAAAATTTCTATTTTTTTTATTCTAATAGATCAATTACTTTTTCTTGTTTTTAATATGGTTTTTTTTTTTCATCCATACCCTTAAATAATTTTTTATGCCCCCTCCTTAAGAACATTTTTGCCATGTTCAGTTTGTAAAAAAGTTAAATGATAAGTTAGTTATTATACTATCAACCAAAATTTATTTTAATCCCTATATTTTGAGTTAGTACACCTAGTAATTTTTATTCAAAAATAAGTTGTCATCTAAACTATTTTAATAGTTTAATGATTAAGAATTGGAGTTTAAAAAAAAATGAAGGAATGGTCCTTTGCCCTATGAATTAGTTGGACCAATATTTGAGGCTCATATTGTAACGACCCAAAAAATATTGATATTTAAATATTAAAGAGAGAGGAAAATGGAAACAAGAATAGAAGGAGGCAGTAGATTTCGTTGACGATATCACATTCTGAAGATAATAATAATAATAATAATTTTAAAAAATTGTCAGGACTCGTCGACGAATACAGGGGTTCTTCGACGAGAAAATGCCGAGCGAGAAATGGGCTACTCTGAATTTTGTTGACGAATACAGGGTTTCGTCGACGAATTTAATGAAGGACTCGTCAACGAGATGACGTGTCTCGTTGACGAATCTGACCCTATAAATAAGGAAAAATCGGATTTTTATCTCATTTCAGCGCCCCTCTCTCTCTCTCTCTCTCTCTCTCTCTCTCTCTCTCTCTCTCTCTCCTACGACTCTCTCTCCTTCTCTCTTCTTTTTCGGGCCTGTTTTTCACCGGATCGAAGATTTGAGGCTACCACGACGCTCCTGGTGAAGTTTTTTGCAAGTCTACCGGAGCTGATCGTTGGAAAAGTTGAGTTGGATTTCGTTCCAATCTTAGGGTAAAACATTTTATTCAGTATTTGTCTTTCCCTTAGTTATGAGAACTGTTACAGGTAAGAAAATACTGATATTTTGTTCTGAGAAATTTTGTTTCTAGGATGTTGAGTTAGGAACCCTGCGAGTGTAGAGCTAGAGTTTTATAAGGGCTTTTCAGAGTTAAGGTAAGAGAAATATGTTATGCTAGGATTTTTCATAATGTTATCAGAGATTTCATAGACACATATTTATACAAGTTTATTATACAGTATTTACAGAATATGAGTTTAAATGCTTGTGTGGTCTGAGTAGATTTTCATGTGATGAAGGAATTTATATAGCTTTTATAAAGTATCATACTATACTGAATACACAAATATAGACAGTATATACAGTTTATATAGTTTTTCCAGTATATGAGATTACACAGAATATACAGATATAGATTTATAATCACAGAGAGTATACAGAGAAATGTACATGCATATAAAACTTTTATATGAATAGTTTCATGAAACAAATATATATATATATATATATATATATATATATATATATATATATATACATATACATGCATACAGTTTTACTCAGATTAGTATTTATATTATAGTTTTATACAGAATAATATATACAGAGTTATAGCATGTCATGTTTCTTATTACTATAACATACAGAGTATACAGACAGAGATACAGAGGTAGCATCAAGATGCTACAGATACAGTATACAGAGATTATAGTATTTACAGTACAAAAAGATAGAGTTATGGTAATTTTGGAAACATGAAGAAAACAGTAAAAGAGTATATATGCATATATATATATATATATATAGTATCAGATTCCCGAGAAAAGATTACAGACAGATACAGATAAAGATTACAGAACACGATACCGTTGCTAGATACAGATAGAGTGCAACCACATATCTCAGATAGTGTGTGGGTACCGTCAACCGTGCTCGGAGAGTATGTAGCTTACCAATTCGCTGGGTGGAGGGGACCGGTTTGACAAGGTAGTAGCTAGTCCTAAGTTTAGGAGTGGATGCAGTTTGGCCGGACTAAGGTAGTGTAGAGTATATTGACTTATTTGAAGGGCCGACCAGATGAAGTCCCGCCTACGGGCCGCACAACCCTGTCATGAAGGGTCAAATCATGATGTACAGAGTTCAAGGGATAAAACACAGTTATGTATATGTATACAGTTTTATAGTATATGATAAGTATAGTATGATATTAGCAGTATGAAAAGTAGAAAATACAGATGATACAGTTATATTTTAAATTGTGAAAAGAAAGATATGCTTTATAGATTGTTTATTACATTACAGTTCAGTTGCTATTTAAAAGTATTCTTAACTTAATTGTCACACACTAGTAATAACATATTTCCACTTACTAAGCGTCGACTCACCCAATTACTTTAACATGTTTCATGTGAGCCAGTTAGGCGAGTAGATTAGGCTCGCGAATAGAGAGTAGTTTGATTACCCTGGTTATAGGGTAAGTTTTAACATAGTTGTATATATTTTTGAGTAGATGATGCTGGGGGGTATTTTTGAATGGTTATATAATATGTGTTCCTGCTGCTTAGGTATGGATGTAGATACACAAATTTTGAGGTCGTAGGTGCTCCAATCAATATCGGGTCACTTTGGACACTATGATACGACACCAAATCCGAAGATGAAAGTAACTCTCAAGGGAAATTAACTCATGACCTTATTATCACCAAAATTACAAATCGCCCTTATTATTTGAGCCAACCCAACTAGGCGATGCTCGTATATTATTGGTTACGAAATAATTTATACTAATTAAATATGCACTTTAAGTCATAATCAATTTTTAATTAAATATTTTGAAAATATTTTATGGGCTGAGCTCCTAATAAACAATAAGGATACCTGTAACATCAATTCATACAAATATATATATATATATATATATATATATATATATATATATATATATATATACGTGTGTGTGTGTGTGTGTGTGTGTGTGTGTGTTGGAGATTCGCGAATTTTAGTCTTTTAGATTTAAATTGGGGGTTGAGCACACAGCACTTAAAATCATTAGATGGATCAAGAGTTCGGTGCCGCTTCCTTGATCTAGGGTTTCTCCTGCTTTGCTTATAAATACAGGCTTAACCTTCTCCCAACTCTGTCACTCCACTCCTCCTCAGCTAGGGTTTTCTCCGTGACTGCTCACTTCCATTCTCCAGCTGCAGGGTTTCGTTCGCGGGTGCTCATTCCATTCTCCAATTTTACGTGTCTCGCTTCTCATTTTATTCTTATCTTTTCTAGACGCGGGTAGAAGTCTTATCATCTGATGAGAAAATACTGCAACAACATGATCCATTCCCTTGGTGATTATATTTAAGTCTCTGATGATATTTCTTCGCCCCTTCCGCGGCCCCCGCTCTATCGGTGCTTCTCAACCTTTTTTCCCCCTTCCCTGCTTTCGTTCTCTAATATTATTATTGTTACTTTTTAATTTGATTTTGATTTTGATTTCGATTTCATTTCTCTTTTTTTTTTTTTGTACTTTTTAAAAATTTTCCATTCTCAGATTTTGTTTTCAGAATCAGTGAATGATTTGTGGTGAGATGTGATGAGTAATCTTTTTGGTCCGTGTTTCTGAATCAGTCGTGACAGATAACCTTAGCCATTACTCTGATCTCTCTATTCGATCTGTTCAGCAACTTTCTCTTTTAGCGAACAATAAATGAGCTGTAATGGTTTTTATTTTTTCAATGGTATAATTTTTTTGGAAAAAAATTATATGCGCTGAACTCAGTAGGGGTATTCTTCGTATATTCAAAATAGATGTGTGAAATATTTTTACTTTGATTTTTATGAATTTTAACTGCTGTGATGAATCTATGAAATCATTCACATGTCAGACTTCAGAGATTTTCTCTCTCGAGGGAAAATCGGTGAGAGTGAAAATTCATATTTCTGAGCAGATCTAGTGGAAATGAGTTTTTATTTTTTTTTGTTTTTTGTAATAATTATATTTAAAAATAAAAAATAAATAGGGATTTATTTAACTACAAAAAGCACCTTTCATTTTTGGTTTTTTTAAATATTTTAAAACTTTTTAAATTTTCTAATAAGTTTACAGAAACTAATTTTTTCAAATAATAAAAATATTTTTAAATTTTTAATGAAAATTTAGAAATTTGAAAACATTTTTTTTTATGTTCTTATTTGAAAAGATAAGAATGGCGACTGACATCATTTTTCGAGTAAATATTGTCAAAATTTTTTATTATATATATATATATATATATATAAGAAAAATAATTTATTTTTGTAATTCTTTAAAACATTAAGATATAAAATAAAAATTATTTTTCACATCTAAATAATCCTTTTTGACAATGGTGCATGAAATTGGAGTGAAAAAAAATAGACTAGATAATTTTATAAAAAAATAGAAAATGTTTTCGAGTAAACAAAAAATGTTCAACTAAGAGAATAAATTTAAAAGGAGAATAATGGTGTCATTTTCTTTAAGATTATAAACATTAAGAGCCATTTGATATTGTTTTAAAAATAGATGAAAATAAAAACTAAAGTGAGAATTAAAATTTAAAATAAATAATAATTTATTTTATTAATACTTTTAAAATTAAAATGAATTAAAAACTTGTTTAAACAAATATTCATTTTTATTCTTCAATCAAATAATAATTATGAAATATAATTAAAATAATAAAGTAAAATAAATTTAAAATATTATAATAAAAATAAAGCTAATATAATTGTTTTTATGTAATTATTATATTTTAGAATTCACTTTATAACAACTATCATATTTACATGACTGTTAAAATGTAGGAAAATATTTTATAAATAATTTATTAGTTTTAATTTTTTTAAAAACATTTATAAACATTCATAAAATTTTTTATTTTAAGTGAACCATAAATTTATATGATTATTTATTTTTATTTAGGGATGAATAATTTAATCTAAAAAAATTAATTGTAGATACCAAAATATTTTGCATTGTCAAAATAATAGAAAAAGACAAACATTATATATATATATATATATATATATATATATATATATATTATATACACACAAACATTTTGACACTTAAAAATAAGTTACTTTTTTTTTAATTCTTTAAAAAATTTAAAATAAAAGATAAAAATTATTTTCACAACTAAACAACCCTTACCATTTCGTTTTTTAAACATTAGACAATTGAATCATACCATTTTCTACTTTTCAACATCAAAATTAAAAATAAAAATAAAAAATCAAAGGAGCTGCGCGGTAAACGAAGCATCCCTCCGCGTGGAATCAAAATATCAAAACAAGCTTAGAATCAAAAAGACGCAACCACATAGTTTTCTTGATCTAGACTATACAGTGGCAACCCAAAAGATGATTTGCTTATTCTGCTCTAATAGTTACAGATTTACTAGACAAAACTCTTCTTCCTTTCCTTGCCAATCGCTGAAGGGTGGGACTTCGAGCAGTACGCAATCAGACTCAACTGTTATCAGGGGGAGTTTGGGATTTCTCGACGATAAGTGATTCGATTTTCTGCTCATAAGAAAAAAATAAAGGTTCCTTGAGGAGAATAGAAGAAATAGACAATCAAATAAAAGAATGATAGGGATTTATTATCCATTTCTACTATTACTTGTACTTTTAAGATTACTACTACAACTACAACTACTACAATGACAAACCAAGTGTTCATAAAAATTCAACATACAGATAAATTTACTCACCAAACATATGTAAATGTAATCCCTAACAATTTAGAAACTTAACTTCAGCATATGATAAGCACAGCTATCAAAAAATTTTCTGTGAAATTTTGGTGGGTGTTTGTGGAGAAAACAAAATCGTCATATTTTGTTCCACAGAGCATTGGAATCCGGAGAATAACCTCATTTTGTTTTAAAAGAAAATTGTTAATCTAGAAGATTCAATAGTGAAGTCAAATGTGAAGGAAACAAATATGGAAGTCAATTTGTTTCAACGTTATTTCCATAAGGATAAGATGCTGTCAAGAAAAGTTATGCTCACACCTGCACTGATTTGTTAACTTCTTCCAGTTTATGCAACAGCAAATCCCCAGGCACCAGGCCCCTGCACTCCATCGAAGGATGGCGGGGTGAACCTGTCATCTGCATAATACCAGTGTGAAAAGTGCAATCATTTACAAAACAAAACAAGGGAAAAACAAACTACACTAGAAATTGTAAGATAACATCTCTTCAGAGTCGAGAACAGATGGAAAAATCAACTGGTTTCACGTTTTTCCTTCTGATAGATGACTTGCAAAATAAAAAATATAGATGAGGAAGCAACAGCGAAAATGATACAAAAATAGATTAAGAGCCAATTTAGTTATGGAAAATAATTTTCATTTCATTCCTCCAACGAAATACAAAAATGCCACCTTATTTTCCAAATCGAGAACTTGGAAAAAGAACATGTTTTCCAACTTTCCAATACAAATGTTGGACAACTAGAAACAATGTGACATTTTTGCAATTATTTTGAAGACTGAAAATGAAAAATGAAAATTGTTTTCCACAACTAAATAAGCCCTATGAAGCATTTTCTTTGCATTTTATTAGTTCACTATTCAGCAAACGCACTGAAGGGGAGCAAAATGGAGAAAATACACATTCAAATATTAAAACAATTCAATTACCAAACAAGTCCAGACAAATTCAGATTCAGATTCAGATGGTCATTATTTTAGCAAAAGACGCCTATTAGACTAATATATCTATATATTCTAGTCATTCTAGGAGCCTCCATGACTCCAAGCCATGTGGTTAGATGTACTGATTTCAATAACCTAAAAAACAAATACTACGGAGTTATTTGGTATCATTTTTAGTTCCTATTTTCAGTTGTTATTACAGTGCAATAAAGGCACAGGGCCACAGGCCCACAATGTGTTTGATTGCATTGCTAGATTTTTGGTTCCAGTTATTATGTATTGTGCTGTCACAATACTTTCATTTTCAAAATTCACTTGGTTGTGGCCCTTGGGGCTTCAATCATTGATAAACAATTTTTATAATTAATAAAGTTAAAATAAAATTGCCATGTAAATTTAAATAAAAATAAAAATATATCCCCAGATTTTCTAAAAGTTTGAAAAAAAAAATCCAAAGTGGGAGTCTTGTAGAAATACTGAAGAGAGAATTGAAAGGCATAAGCTAATAATGTTAACATCTTTCTACAAAAAAAAAAGTGCTAATTAATTTCAATTATTTTACAATAGAATCTTTTAATTTGTATTTTTCTCTATTTTTCATTATTCTAATAATATTTCAACTGATTTGGTCTTTGGATCTATTTCTAAATGATGGATTTATAAAGATTTAATGGCGGTACCATCATTTATCAATTTAAGGATGTTATATTAATGAATCTATATTTTCTCTAATGTGAAAAAAAAAAAAAAAATCATGCATTTGATCAGGTTTCTAGTTTTCGTTTCAAGTTCTAGGAACAAAAACCTCGTTTTCAGTTTTAATTTCTGTCTTTCAGCTTCTATTTCTAATTTTCATTTTCAACATTTTTTAAAAGTGATACCAAATCACCCTTAAACACCCACTTTTACATTTGTTGCTATTTCCTTTTTAATTTCACAGTAACTGAACGGCTAAATTTATAACCGAAAAGTAATTGTTGCCTCAGACATTGGTGCTCCAAGGACCTTTTGTTGACCTCAAATAACAAGCACCAAGGTTTTTGAAGCAAGGCACAAGCATTCAAAGCTCCGCCACCCTGGTCCTGACACTGGCATCCCAGTAGCACTGATAGAAGTCCTTCCTTGCACTCACTCTGATCAGTAAGCTCTACTCATATATTTGTTACAAACTCTATTATCTCTAAAGATCATCCTACTTCAAGGCTGCATATCACTGTATCCAGATTGATTGCGAACTCCTGGAATTGGACCGAACAACTGCCATTTAGGGGGTGTTTTTTGTACTTAATAGTCTCTAAATAAAGATTAGACTCTTAATGGTCTAATATTAAGAGAACCAGTTTTGCTTGGTTAACTTCTGAATAGGTGCTAAAAGCCTACGTACCGAACAAGCATATTCCCCTTCACAGGCTCTTAGGGGTCTAATAACCAGTTTTGTTTGGTCAACTTCTTAATAGGGTGCTTAAAGCCCTCTTACTGAACTAGCATATTTCCCTTCACTGATTCGGCCAGAAGCATTAAAATATCCCAATTTGTCCCTTTCCAGTCTTCTCTTCTCTCACGCAACGCATGTCTCCCCCATTTCTCCTCTTGACCCTCTTCTCTTCTCTTCTCGAGACTCCCGACTGTTCATCTATCTTTGGTAAAAGCCAAGAATCTAAAAAAGCCCTGTGAGAGGTATGGACAAGGAAGCTTCTGGTGAAGTAGCGCAACACACCCACTGTTCAACTCAACTGCAGACCCTTTCTTATCCCTGTAGTCAGTACATTCAATTTTTCGCATTTTATCTGGTTTTTGTGCTTGCAACAACAGAGCTCCACACAGATCCAGCAGCGATTCTCTCCTTGGATCTCAGTTCAGAATGATTCAAATTTCGTGTTAATTTTGCTTGAAATTTTTAAGTTTTCAAATCTTCTTGAAATATCTTAAAATTTCCAGCTCTCTTCTTTGATCTGTCAAGAATGGATGATATTCTGTATTCTCCTCCATCGGCTCAATAATAGAATAGCCACAACTATTTCTTTCCCCTTTTTTTTCCCTAAATTTTTAAATTTCTATCACGGGTGGATGATGTGTAGGTGGGAGGGGTATGTTGGTGGAAACATTAATCTTTTCAATGAAGGTTTCAGTCTTGGTGGGGTGATTGCCCAAATAGATTGCAAACATATATTTGTAAAATGCCTTCTATATGATTTGAATATATCACAATTAATTTCGTAATTTGTAATGTGTAATTTTTTTGTTTGTATTTTCTTTAAAGAGAAGAAGAAGAAGAAGAACAGATCTTCAATTTTTTTAATATGTTTCAAAATTTTTCTTTTTATGCAATATATTGGATGCATTTGTTTTGTTTATTTATACAAGAAAAATTATATAAATGTGTTGTTTATTTATAACTGAATAATTTTCTGTATGTTTTTTTTTTCAAGTTCTCATGAAAATGTTTAAGGGTTAAAATAGTATTAAAAAAATTCATATTTAGACCTTTGCGAAATGACCTAAATATTCAGTATTCAGGAGTTTACTTTAGCTCTAATTGTGATTCATAGATTCAAAACTGAATTTAACATTCCATGCTAAAAGCTTAATTTTGTCAAACACCCCCCACTATCATCTTTGAGGTTTTGTCCAAGCACTGGAATAGGAGTGTTCAAGTCAACATGACCACAAACTACACTGACAAACATATGCAAGGAATAAAAAATTCAAGAAACTGTCAATGGCAGCCATTTGGGTTTCTTAATAATTGCGATAAACAACTACAAATGGTTGAACATAATGAAACTTGTTAGAAGAATAGATCCTTCAGAAAGCAGAACTAGCATTTTTCCCCTTTCACATGTCTACCATAAATTGAAGAGAGAAACTTGGAGTGCGCACTCGGGGATATGTTTGGCCTAGGGGAGAACATGTTCTGACATGGACGCTCAACCATTCCTACTACCAAACATTGCCATGAAGATAACAGCACCTTCAGCTCTCTGATTTTCCTTAAATAACTACAGTTTCCAGAAGGATCTATAAATCCCTCCCCTTTCTCATTTTTGTGATGTGTTGTAAAAAATGGCCTGTAATTTTCAATTTTCAATTGACTTGTCACCAGAATCCAGATCCCAGACTTCAACCATGACTGTCACAAATATTTAGATATGCCTATCAATCCTCCCCCTCCCCCTCTCATCTCCTCTCTCTCTCTCTCCACCCAAATGCAACTTTTCTTTAGATATAATAATAATAATAATAATAGAGAATGATAAGAATAACTGAGTAATTAAAATCCTCTATCTTATCAAATGCAAAAAAAAAAAGGAGGGGGGGGGGGGGGGGGAAGGAAGACACCTTATCAAGATAACTAACTTAAAAGCCTCTTCCTCATCCCTTCCCATCAAAACTAACACAACACTTTTTTTCTTTTTTTTTATGACCCGAAATTCCAACCTGGAGTTTGGACAAACCCTTCCAGGCAGACCCAAATTGGGGGATGAAAATATTCCCGCTCACCCATTAATGCATCCCTGTTAATTCACTAAAAAACTAACAAAGCACTTGAGGTTATTCAACAAAGGAACCCCATCCAAATCTACAACCAGGGTCATCAAGATATCCAAATGCAACTTGTTACAAGTTTTCCTGCAATTATTGCTTATTTCTACTTCACGTTGCCTTGTTAAGGTATCCCTTTCTATTTGCTATATCTCCTCATGGGTTTCTTCAGCCCCATTTCGTAAAGAATTCAAAAATTTGTATCCAAATTCTTGTTTTCAAAAATGAAATAATATGTTGTAGTATTATTGCATACTCTACAGGAAAACATGTTTGGACAATCAAATTTGAGTTTAGTTTCTGGTGATGAGATAGATAATGTGTGTGCTTAGATAATCTAAAAATTTGATCTTCATCCATTTTCTGAGCAGCCAGTGGCAGCAGTAGGCAGTCAGCACTCGGTGACCATGACAAAAAGAGGAGAAAGGTAGAACATGTGATACAGGACCATCCAACAACTTAATTCTCAATTCTAATCTCCTAAAACTTAATACATTAGGGCCTTTTATAGGTTCACAATGCTTGGAGGGAAAAGAAACTAAATACAAAACCTAATTAAATCAAAATACCAGCTTTCTAAATATAATTAACCAAGAATCTAGCTTCCTAAATAACAAAATCCTAGAATATTTGAGGATATGACCCTGATAAAATTACCTTAAATGAAATAAATGAAAATAAAATAAAAATTAGGAATGTAAAACAGATCTTGCTTCTACATTGCATCATTCTCCCCCAATTAAAAGTAATTTGACCTATGTTAAAGCTAGATATACATTATTGGCACATAACCTAACAGTTTAAGCTTTTAGGTAAAGCACTAATCTAACATAGTATCAAAGCCATGATCTCTATGAGGAGGTCATGAATTCTAGTCTCGTTGCCCACATAACCCTGTTTATTATGTGGTGTTTAAAAAATTATTATATTCCGCGTAAGCTACATTGTTATTTATCATTTGTTTATCTCTCTGCATGCTATCAGGATGCACATGCAGGGGTGTTAAAGCTTGACATATATTGTTGGTCCACAACCTAACAGTTTAAACTTTTAAGTAAAATGGTAATCTAACAACCTCAAATTTAAAAAAATTGACAAATTAAAAATGCAGATCATGACCAAGCTTGAGGGAGGCCAACATAATGTGCTGGCTTCAAAACAGAACTTTGAGTGAAGAGCCTGTGTAGGTCGAACACACGAACTAACAAATTTATGTAGGATGATGAAATCAATTGAGTTCAAGTCTCATTGCCCGTGTAACTGCATCTATTATGTGGTGTTTAAAAAATTATTGTATTCCCCATAATAGGTGTTATATATCATGTGTTTATCTCTCCATGTGCTATCGGGCTGCACAAGTGAAGGTGTTAAAGCTTGATATATATTGTTGGTCTACAACCTCACAGCTTAAGCTTTTAGGTAAAGTGACAAACTAACAACCTCAAATTTTAAAAAATTGGACAAATGAAAAATTCAGATCATGACCAAGCTTGAGGGCGGCCAACAGAATGTGCTGGCTTCAAAACAAAATAAGATCATTCGAGTGAACAGCCTGTGGAG
The DNA here is from genome assembly GCF_029873635.1 of Malania oleifera. Taxonomy (NCBI): domain Eukaryota; kingdom Viridiplantae; phylum Streptophyta; class Magnoliopsida; order Santalales; family Ximeniaceae; genus Malania; species Malania oleifera. Next base: position 41,424,929 of record NC_080426.1, on the reverse strand, counting down.
GTCAAACTAACAAATTTTATGTAGGATGATGAAATCAACTGGTTGGGAATTGAGCTCCAATTCCAAGGCAATGATAAAATCAACTTGTTGGGAATCAAGCAACAATTTTGAGGCATCTATCATTTTCTACTCTTCGTTTTGAATAACCTCTTCCTGAATGGGCTGAAAGGAAGCCCATCTCTACTAATTTGCGACGATTGGGACTAAAAAATGGACAAGGATGCCATGCATTGAATCTCCTAGCAACAATCTTGCCAAATACAGAGGTAAAGGTAGCCACAATTTATTTTTTATTTTTTTATTTTTTTCTGCTTCAAAACGGTCCCGAAAAGGACAGTTTGGTCTGGTCCAGTCTGTCTGACTGAACAAGATCAGTTCTGTCTGGTTGGACCAATACTAGCTTATCTGGGTAAAAATTAGGGCAGTTTTGTCCCTCCTGCAGCCATGGCATCTTCAGTTGCTGCGATCGATGATGATGGTGGAAGCTCAGGTGAAGGAGATCACGCAGATTGAGCATCTGTGGCAGATAACAGAGATTTAGGTGTCAGCATTGGAAACATGCAAGGACATTCATTCAAGGATTGGTAGTCATGGCATGGCTTGTCTGTGGAAGAGCTCAAAGATGACTACAATGGACTGACAATGAACTCAACAAAGATGACCATGAACTTGATGCTGGATACTCAGGGATTCAGGATGGCATGTCTTGTTTTAGACCTTTATTCAATGGTGATGACAACGACATGGAACACTTAAAAATTCAGGCAGCAGGCATCCGTAGCTCTTGAAAATGGAGCCTTTTAATGGCTTTGAAAGGACTCAATTGAGGCCATAAATGTTTTTGCTCAAGTACATTGCAATTTGCAAATGAAAAAAAATGGTGAAAGGGGAGATTTAGTTAAGGGCAGGTGCAATCGGCGGTTAGGATGGTGGCAGAGGTGGGACTGACACAAGTCTATTAGACTCAAATTGTGAACCTTACAAGTTTGAGTTAAATCTTATAGACAGCCCTCTCAAACACTGATTTGCGAATCCTGTCAAATGACACTTACAGCCGCATCAGATCAGAGTCTGCTCTCATACCGCTTGATGCAGGACAACATCCAACAACTTAATACTCAATTCCAATCTCCTAAAACCTAACACGAGGGCCTTTTTTACAAGCTTACAATGCTTGGATGGAGAGGAAACTAAATCAAAAACCTAAATAAACCAAAATCCAGTTTCCTAACTAAAAATAACCTAGAATCTCTTCGTAAATAACAATATCCCAGGATATTTGAGGATATGACCATAATAAAATTTCCCTAAATGAAATAAACAAAAAAACAATAAAAATTAGAAAAGTAAAACAGATCTTGGTTGTATGCTGCATCAACATGATAGATGGGAGGAGAAAGAAAGAGCTGGGGCTTTTGGATTTTACCTAGTTTCACAGAAAACATCTATTTTAGAACTCAAAAAACAAGGGTGTTTTTGGGAGTACAATCCTAAAAACAGTTCTCCAAAAATGACTAATCAATGTGTTTTTATATATTTCTTAGTGTTTTTGGATACAGAAAAGTTAATCCCTAAACATAACCAAACAAACCTAGTTATTCTTTTCAATGTGATATCTTATTCTTCTTCTTCTTCTTCTATCATGCAAGTGTTTCTTATTCTTTTCTTAACCATCTTATTTTTTCAGTCTTTGCATAAAATCCCCCCCAATCTCTTCATAATGTTGAATAACTGGTTCTAATTAACAAAACCAATTATATTTGGTACCTCCACCAATTCATTATTTTCCTTTCTAGCATTACTAAATTTACATCCCATAGATGGAAATACTTCAGTTAAGTTTATCTTAGAGTCTTTAGATTCTAATTTTTTATCCAAACAAGAATTAAGAATAAGTCACTGTCTATCATTATTTTCCTGGCTATCATTACTAAATTTACATCCCATATATGGAAATACTTCTTAGTTAAGTTTATCTCAAAGTCTTTAGACTCTAATTTTCTATCCAAACAAAATTTAAAAATAAGGTACTACAATTTTATAATCCACCCCCCCCCCCCCCCCCCACAAAAACAATCCACCCCCACAAAAGGCCAAAAATACCATAAGAAGACAGATAATGCATGATAGTGTCTTGATTCACATCCGTAATGGTTGCAAGAGTGTCATGGCATGTTACATGTTGTAACAGCTTTCCAGGCTGGCTGGGTATTGCTCATGAGATTTTTTTTAGGGGTTTTGAAACAATTGGAGGGAAGAAGAATATTTGATGCCAGAGTTTTATCAATACCTTGAAACTTTTGGAAGGTGATCTCAATACAGCTGGTCCTTCACTTAGAGAAACCGTATGAGCCATCGTTCCCCCTTCACTAGTAGGTTTCCACCTCCCAATATCTATTATTATCTTTGAAGCTTCTGTTATAATGACCTGACAGACACGGATACAATGATATTACAGACATCTCCTTTTGTTATGATAATAGCACAGTACAAACCAATATTACACAGAATTCTACACACACAGAGTCTCACCGTATATTTGGAGAGGCCTTGGATTTGGAGTTGTATTGGATTTGGATAAGATGTAATATAAAATTGTATTGAAAATTTTCCAAATCCACCCAAATCTAAATCTAAGGTCTGAAATCTATGCTTCCAAATGCAGCGTCATTGTTTTCCAATGCATAAAAATAAGAAACCAGGTTGTGTGGTAACAGATGAAGTCTATTCTACCTTCTTCAGAAAGCCGGGGTTGGAAAGCCCTTGAACCAGCAGCTCATCAACAGGTGCAGCTTTTCCACGTGCTATACTTTCAAGCCTAAAGGTATGGATTCCATATACCGATTGCAAGCAACCTGTAGGCATCAAAATATAAAACAACATTAGCCCATATACATGAAACAGTTTCTCCAAATAATGTAACTTAGACGAAAGAGTGTTAAAACAAAGTCAACTGAATGAATAGGCTGTAGCCCTGACTAAACAAAAGAACGTGTGGATTTGACAATTTAGAAACACCAATATTTTTATAAGGATAAACCGGTTCAGGGATCTAAAAAGTTCAGCAAAACAGAACTTATAGAAGTAACCAGTGCAGAAAACTGCTAAAATTAACTAAAATAAGCAACCCATTATACTTCAGGACACAGTAAACCCCCCCCCCCCCCCCCCCCCCCACCCCAAAACACACACAAGAAAATTTTCATTAAAGGAGAGAATATACACATCGAGAATAAGAAATACTCCTAAGAAATGAAATAGAAGCCCTCTAGAGAGAGAGAGAGAGAACAAAATCAAAATAATTTCCTGCCAATCCCACTGGGAAATCAGAAAAATATTCCTTCAAAAAAACCAGCTGCATGGCCCAAAGCAAAGCCATATAATTTACCCTATTCTAGAGCAAAGGTGACGTCAACCTCTTAACAGCAAAACTAAGCATGTTCCATTCCCCTCAAATTCCCCCATGAGACCTCAAAAGCCACATATCCACAGAGACTACCAGCATCATTACTCTTACCAACATCTCGAAAGGAAGTAACCAAGAAATCATACACTGATTTCAGACTGACTCAATTCTCTCCAAATAATCCAAACAATATTGTAGTCACTGCATTTTGTCCAATGGAAATTTATCAAAAACACAGGAGTTTTTCTTCCCCATCTCATTTTCACCCTTGATTTTCTAATATTTTTCTCCTTTTTTGCCCTCCTCTAGCACTTTAAAATGGTCTAGAGTGTGGGGAGGGAGGTTTGTTGCCAAAATTAGGAATTTTCTAGCTTATTTAGGGTTTTCCTTCAGAAATGCCTTTTCGCCTCTCTTGAATTTATTTTGAACTTTTTACTATTTTTAGTGTGTGAGTTAAGGTTCTCTATCAAATTAAAAAACTAAAAAATAAAAATAAATAAATTTGAGGACTTTTTTAATAAAAAATATTAGGTGTGGGCACACACACACAGAGCACGGGAAACGACAATGCGTTGAATGAACAATCTAGCATGCCTGCATGGGCATATGCATCTTGCGCACCTTCCTCCTCTCGAGCCAACACTAGACTCTAGCCAGTTCTGCTTATGAATCCTTTTTTTCTCATTGTTCTTCACACACAAATCTCCTATTCTCCTCCATTCCTTTGAGTAATACTCCCCATCTTCTCTCACAAACACAAAGATCCTTGGCCATCCATCAACCAAGACCAAAGACCATCTCTCTCTCAATCTCTGAGGACAACGAAGGAAGAATAAAGCAAATAGTGCATCTTCCCCCTCCTTTGTATTATAATAATATTATTTTTTTAATGTTATCATTATTATGCAAAAAAAATACAAAAAAACAATTGCTATTCTTATTATGTCAAAAGTCCAAAAATACTCTTTACAGTGCATTATCATGCAAAAAATCCAAAATACCTTGTATGTTATTATCACTATTATCATTATTATGCAGAATATATTTTAAAATATTTAATCAACTCATAAAAAATTTATTATATTCAAAAAAGAAATTCAAACTACATTATAAAATTCCTAAAACAAAGATTTGGTTTGTTATGAGATGTGTAATGTTTTTGCATTTATTTAATTTGTGGTTTTAGTAACTTTAGGGGTCTGCTAAAATTGCTTTGGATATGTGGCGTTTACATACTAAATAAATTCTCAGTGTCTCACATGATCATCTGGAACTATAAGGTGAAATGAATTCGACGACGATCACTCTAGAGGGAGCACATTAGCGCTCTTATAGGGTTTCTTGAGATAAAAGAATCCATGAGTACCCAATCAGACTACCATAAAGAACAAAACGTACCTTAATATTTAAATGGAGAGTAATTCAACATTGTGACTAAAACATTGATTTTTATGCTTGGTTCCTTTTAGAATCTTGACTGGTTGTGCACTTAAAAAATATGATCAATCTGATGATGGACGCATAACAAGGGCACACTAATACTCTCTTAAGATCCCTTGAAGCAATATGATCTTTGCATACCAAATCAGACTATCACCAATTGATGTCATGGGGACACATAATAAAAGGACTAGTAATTAAAAGAAGTAAAGGATGATCAATTTGATTTGGCAAGTATGCATAGTTAAATAGGTATTGTTTATGGAACAGGTGTGTTGGGGACACCATTATCTTCCCTCACATAATGGTATTCCTAAACTTAATAAGGACTATATAGAATAAACCGTACCTTCTATAGATCAAACTCATATTAGCTTAGGTTCTCTTTGAATTGGTAACCATCAAAAGATAAACACACACACACATCCATATTTTCTTCACCATCCCATCGCGGGATCAGATTTGCTTTGCAAGAATAGATTGAGGATTGTTAGCAACATGTTTAAGGGTTTTTGATGATATATAATTGCAACATGGTCACAAATTATTGAAAAAGGAACACCATTTGTCATACTTAGGGCACAATTTTAAGCTTTTCCACACCTTTCTCAAGTGTGGAGGAAATGTTTGCAAAATCATCATTGATGAAAGATGTCCTATGAATATGGTTTCTATACATAGGGTAACTCGTATAAAGTTTCATTCGAAACCTCACCCAGATCCTTACGAGATATAACTCGACATGTTTGTGAAATATGTTTGATTCCTATCCAAATGGGTGAATATTTGGGAGGGTCGAGGATTTTAGGGTTTAGTTAATAGTTATTATGTGCTTAGTTTAATAAGTACAGGATTGTGTATTAGGAGGCTTGTTTGTAATATTTGTGTAATTTAGGGGTATTTTTGTAGTTTCATGAATTTTTTAGGATTACATTTGCAATTTCATCTAGTTTTAGGGGGTAAATGTGTAATTTCATGTATTTGAGACTTATAAATAGTGTGTGGAAGTCAAGTAGACATTGGTCGTTGAATTTGAATTGAGAAAGTGAACGTGTGTTTCCCCTTGCATCTCCTCTCTCCTCTCTTCCCCTTTTCTTCACCCCCTTTCCTTCCTTCTATCTCTCATGGCTACAAATCATTGATGTTGTCCCGCATTACTTCCACCTAGGCTTTTCATTGTAGGATTAGATTGGATGCAAAATAGTGTGAACTCTCATAAGGCAAGGGGTCTCCTTACAGGCACACACAATACCCCCATTTAGATTGAATGCTTTCCCATCCATAACATGTGATGGGTGATGACTAACGACCCTACTAACTTCAATGTGGGTTACAAGCGAAACTCTCAAAGTTAGGACTAGAACTCAACCGTTACTAGATCCTTAGTGCCTTCCTTTTCAGACAAAGCCAACAACCATAGAGCTTTGGTCATACCTAAAAGGAGGATTGCATGGTCACGTATTGCATTTAGAATTACATCTTTATTGTGTTTACATGTTCATTGGTTGATTATAATTTGAGTGATCTTGAATGATCCTAGTGCTGCCGAAAACTTTTTAGTATAAATCCATGGAGCCGATCAAGATCATAGTGACCGAAGAAGAACTATAGGATGTGATGGCATGTATGGAACTGGCAACAACACCATGGAGATTGCCTAAATCATTTCCCTATGTTTCCTATGTTCAGTAGCTAGTAGGATGAAGGTCGACTTGACTCAAAATGAGTTAGAAGACATAGATGATTTTGGTGAAGGTGGACTTTATGCTAGCAATATAATTTCCCCCAAACTTATGGAAACATCGCCTTTTTTCTAGAAATTAAAATAGATGTGAAAATGATTAGAACAATCACTGATAAATACCGTTGTTCCACCTTCAACCAAGTTGACATGGCTCTAACAGTTGAAGAATGCACTCCTTTACTATCTTTATGATTAAAGACAACTCACAAAGTATACTAGTACAACCTAAGGCTCATATTTCTTAGGCAATTGGTAAAAATATTAGGAGTAAAAGTGGAAGACATAAAATGCATGAAAAACAAAATCAAGTGAAGGGAATGTTCAAACGCTAATGTGGGATTACATGAAGAAAGTGCTAAATGAATCCGCATATGAGACTATTATGATGTTACGGCCCTCGCCATCTATGGACTAGTCATATTTCTAGAAGGATTGAGTCACAATGATGACTTCATAGTATTGGTCTTCACTAAAATACAGGATGGAGCTAACCCTGTCTAGCCATCTTGGTAGAAACTTCAATTCCCTCAACTTTGTTGAATCATTGAAGAAGCAAGATTCAAGTGTTTTCTACCTTTGCTCTATATTTGGATGCAAAATCAGTTCTTCCTAGAGGCTGATCGTTTTCCTAGAGTCTACAAGAATAATATCAATATCCTTCAAGAATTCGCAAAATACGAGTGGAACGGAATCAGCATACAAGGGTGGTTGAAAAAGTTCAATACCTTTTCCTTTGATAAGGTCTAATGGAGCATACCATGGATCCCTCTTTCATTGATGACATACTAATGTCGAAGTGTACCTTGGGTCCCTTTATTGGGATCTTGGGTAAGCACACGTATTTTTCATTGATGCTTCGAAGGCAGGCAAGCTAGCAGCCGAGTCTCAATGACGCATGGCCAACTATAGTACGAGTTTGAGTAAAAGCAAGAAGGTGCCACCCCAAAAAAAAAGCACTTAGTAGATGCGTGGAAACAAGTGTACATTATCAAAAGAGATACGTGCACCACCTAAGTGTATCAAGAGCAGAAAAAGAATTGAGTCAATTTTTTTTCAATAATACGAAAAAGTATATTAGATAGGGGGAAACAAAGGAACAATGTGCGAGGAAGGAGTCCACCAAAAAAAAAAAAAGACGAAAATCACACCATGAAAGTAGACAAAAATAACCAAGAAAACCCCCTATCAAACCCTTTCCATCATAGTTTACTGAGCTCTTCAAATTTGCTAATTCCTTTTGACCCTTCAATTTACAACTTTTGCCACCATCCCAACAAACCACATTTGGTCCAATATCACTCAACTTTAAATCCAACTAATCCAAAAGACCTTAAGCTTCTAAGTCCTTGGGAATCTCCTCCATGGGAATAGGCAAGATTCCATCCCTACACTGTAAATTGTTAACCAAGCCATCGTTTTTAAAAATAGACACTCCCTCCACCTTCCAAGCGGCCAAGATGAACAAAATATAAATCTCATACTTCATTGCATGAATAAAAAACGTACCCATATTGTTTATGAATCTCATCCAACAACCCCCACCACAATCAAACTCACTAAAATCATCACTTTCTGAATCTAAAATATCCCCCCTTTTCTTTTCTTTTCCCCATTGCTACACCCAGCCTCCTTGGTAAGATATTCCACTAGGCTAAGTTCTCCTCCAGAGTCCCTCCTTAAAAACTTTGTCCCTGTCACACCCAAATTTTCTCTTTTTTCATCAAGCACCTTCCTCATCTTGGTACCCATACAAGCTGCCTTCCAACGAGCATAAACCTTAGTACTCTCAACTCTGTAAAAATTCGGAGACAAGATATCATCCATCTCCCCCACAACTGCTCCCAGTTTTTTTACATCTCGCCGCCCAATTTTTTGAACTCTCTTCTAAGCTAGTTACATTTTTAATACCATGGTCTAAATCTGAATTATTAATATTGTACATATGTTCTAGAGAAAATAAGCCGGATTCCAAATTTGGAGTGCTGGAAACTGGGCGTGAAGTCTAACATCCTCCTTCCACTACTCATTTCCTGATCTCTAAGGACTGAAATCTGGTCCTTCCCATTCTTGAAATTCGGCACCAACTTATCTTATTCCCCATTTTCCCCCTCCAGCATCCTGACCTCACCACTTACCTTCTGTATGGAACCTATGGAATGAGGATCTCCATCAGACTCCTCAATAAGGCCCAACTCAAATTTACCTAACCCTTGGGCTTGCTCAAGTGAATGGCCCAGTCTATATAAAAGAAATAGCCTTCTTTTCAATTAGTTGGACTAGGTCCAAAACCAAAACCATACCTCCCAGCCCCCATTTCTCTCCACATCCTCCCCCATGAATGCAGCCCTAGCAACCTCTAAGACAAGTGTATCCCTTGTCGTAACCCTCTTCCTTCTCAAGAAATTCTTACTTGTTAGCAACGGTTGTTGTCTTCAAAAGTCCATTGTTCTTCAAGCCTTCTTCTCAGAAAGTTCCGACTAGTTAGCAGTGATTGTTGCCTTCAAAAGCCCAGCCTTGTTCGTCTGAACCACATCACCACACCTACAGCACCCCTCTTCCCTTTCGGCCACCACACCTTGATCTCCAGAGAGAGCTTGAAAGTCGCAACCCTTGTCTACACCTATATTTCCTTCCATCAGAACCTGCCTCATGATCTGAAGCGTGGATGAACATCTGCAACTACACCACCCAAATCTTTTCCTACTCCTTTGCTAGCTCGCAAAAAACACTCGGCAAAGCTTCGCCATCTGTCACCCTTTTCGCCACCAAGAATGAACATTGAACATCTCTTATCATGGTATTAATAAAGGCTGCTACATTCCATAACGGTCGTTACATAACGAGAAATGAGGCCTCCGATACTATTACAGGCCGCTAATGCGGTGAGCAAAAAATTCACAGCCATAACGGCCCGTAACGATCGTTACACTGACGTTACAGCCTGTAACGACCTTTATACTATTGGTCTAACAAGGCTTAATCTCGTTTTGATAATGACAAACTAAGAAATCTAATTGTGCTTTCAAGTGAGGTTTCAGGCATTACATTTTTACAACCACAATGGTTTACATTTAAATTCAAAAGCCATGAAGAAAACAAGTTAAATGAAGATTGGTCAAAGCTTGGATGAAGTTAAAGCTTTATTACATGAATACTTAGGGTTTATTTCTTTTTAAATGTATTAAAAGTCTCATGCAAGTGCTTTTCAATTTTAAGTTTGTTTATGAAGCTCTTAGGATTTAAGTATTGGACTTAGAGACCTGTTTAACAACTTGGAAAATATCTTTACAAAGTCCAAATGTCTTTTCAAAAGAATACAAATAAGTTTTGGAATTAAAAATATGAAAAACACTGAATTAAAGAGTGTTCAGGCTTGAGGAGTATGCTCAGTCGACTGAATGGCTACCGCCAGTGTTAAAAGATCAGACAGTGTTGGTTCAAGCGACTGAAAAGCTACTGCCTGTTTAGCGTATGTTTTTTAATTGGTTTAGGCGACTGAACTCCTAGTTAAGGCGACTGAAGTTCGCGATATAAGTTGCTAACAGCTCGATTTCTTTCCTATTTTTGCAAGATATGGTTTCCAAAACTTGGGCAAACGGTAAGATTTCTACCCTTGCCATATAAAGCTACTTATAAACGTATTAGGGTAAGAACATAGCTTGCATATACCTTGATTTCTTCTTGAAAAAGCTGTTGTGCGCAATCATCTTCTCTAAACTGATTTCTGGTTTTTTTACTCTTGATTTTCCCATCTTTCAAACTAGAAAACCCTAGATTATTTGCTGAGCTTCGTAGCAAATTTATCGTTGAGAGTTTATAGTGATTTGATATTATACAAATTCGCTCTTTTGAGAGAGTACTCTGCTCGTACGAAAATCTACCGTTATTTGTTTTGCAACTTGACGATTCGGGGATAGAATCATTGCCTAGCAAGAGGGGTGTTCTTGCTAGAGAGGGGTCTCCACCTACTGAATGGAGAGAGGGAACTCCACCTATTGAACGAAGAGAGTAAGGAAAATCCTCACAGCGAGTTGCTTGAGGCAAGGATGTAGGCAGGCCGCCGAACCTTGTAAAAAATCTGGGTGTTCCTCTTTCCCTTAATCTCTTTAATTTTCTGCAATTTTAAATTGATTATTAACTGCTGTGTATGAATTAAAATTGATTGAGACATTGTTGAATGCTGAGATTGACTTGAGGATACTTTGAATGCTTAGATCGATTTGTGGATGTTTTGAATGAATTAACTTTCCGTCGTGAATCAAATGCTGCTGAAATTGTGAATTAATTGTTAAATACAAGAAGGGTATTTGAGTGTTAAATTGTTGGAATTGTTTGATATTGAAATAGTCATTGCCTAAACATAAGATCAATATTTGTATATCTTGTCACCTATTGAAATCTGTTAAGCCTTGTGTTTTAATTAAATATTTATTTAGGATTGTTCATTGGTGTAGCCGTTCGCTGATTAGATATTGGTGGTGATTGAGATTATTTAAAGGGGACGTGATAAATAAATATTAAAATAAATCAAGCTTCTGCGCACTAAAATTTAAAATACCCAATTCACCCCCCTCTTGGGACTACACCATCACTTTCATACACCATGTTACGACTGCCGACGCCTTATCTCCTTGAATCTGCTTCATTTTTTGTGGTTCTCTTCGCGTGTTGCTGCTTCTTCCCCTCTCGTCTCCTTCGTCCAGCTTAGATCTACCGATCTGAAGCTTCAAAAACTCCAAAATCATCTTCGATTTGTTGTTTGAAGCTGTGCTCCGCAGATTGACTGAGTCAGGCCTTCAATCTGTGGAGATTTTCACAATTTCTTGGCAAAATTGCGGTCATTTGGGAAAGTTTGGAGTAGCTTCTAACAAGAAATCGAGAAATCAAGAAGAAATTTGAGGATTTGGAGGCTTGCAGCTGAAACTCACTGCATTAGTAGGTTCGGCCACTGTCGGGACTCTTCCACGCTACAGTCTTCCTTCTTATTTTTAATTATCTCTTTTAATTTGAAGCACCTGAGGCTACTCCAGCACTACTACAGTGCAACACTGCTAGTAGCCTACTAAATTACTAATTTATTTTATTTTATACATTTAAGTTTATACTTAGTACTTAACTACTTTTATTTTATTTTATGTATGTAAAATTGTAAATAATTAATTATATAGGTAAAATTTATTAATTAATATAACAAATTAGCATAAAGTATAGAATCTATAGATCTACATATTCATTATTTAATATTAGATTTAGACTGTAAGGCTGCACTTAGTTTGTAATTACTAAATTACTAATTACATCTTCTGATTTTTATATTTTTTTTATGTGTAACAACTAACAATGTAGGTAATTAATTATATAAGTAAAAAATTATTAATTAATATAAAAATTTCTGCAAATTATAAATCAACATATTTATTTTTTTAAATACCTTGACAATTAATAATTTAATATTGGATCTACAATTTATAATATATTTTAATTTCTACATAATTAGTCAAGTGACTCAAATACACTACCTGTTAATTAATTAAATTGTAAGATCTACAATTCTACATTTATTTTGTTAAATTGTAAATTACTAAATTGTAATATAAATAATTGTATTATATATGTATAAATCAACTAAAATTTATATAATTAAGTAATTAGTTAATAACTTAATACTTAATAATTAGCAAATTAAAGTCTTAAATTTAATCCATCATTTATGTTATATTGGTATGTAATTAGATAATTACGTACCATTTTATATTGTAAATTTGTAATATTATAATCATGTATTCAACTATTGATACCAATCATTTTTCAAATTCATTTATGTGTATATTGAGTATTGACTCATTTTTAGTAATTTTATGTCTCTAATTAATTGATTCTTCATTTTGATTACATTTCTATTTTTTTACCCATTAAAGTAGTGCAAACTATTAAAAAAATGTAATTTTTTTTTTGTAAACAGCACACTAAAATTAATATGAAAATCATAATGCCTATTAAAAAGCATTTGTAGGCTGAATAAAAGCAATCAAAATCCATTAAAAATCATGTATTAATGGATTTCGTGCTTATTCTTCAATTTTGGCATGATTGTGCATGCGTGAAAAAAACTCACGACCATTACGCCCACTTCCTGTTATGTAACACCTGCATCTCGCGCATCCCGCAATACTCGTGACCATTACATGATGTTACCCGTGACCGCGATTTAAAACCATGCTTTTGATGATTTGATCAAGGCATCGTTACCCTATTATTTGCCCTAGTTGTGGATACAACAACAAACCAAGCCAACTAGGTGGGGTTGGCTAGATGAATCCTTTTCTACCAATTTACATGATCTTGGGCAATTTCCTGCAACAAATTGAGGGCTGTTAAATCCTCGCTCATGGTCTCTTTCTATCTTCTATACTGCCACAAGCAATAACTAGCTCACTTTTATTTGGCCTACGTTGCAAATGTCCAAACTATCTCAATTGCCATCTCTTATCTTGTCTTCTACAGGTGCTATGCCTAACTTACCGTAAATATGTCCATTCCTTAATTATATTTCAAAGTTAAAACACTCATCCACCTTAGCATTCTTATTCAACAGCTTTTACTTTTTGGATTGCTGTTTCTTAGTTGCCCAAACTTCACATAGCTGGTTATAGCCATCCTATAAAACTTCCTTTTTAATTTGAAGGGTATTCTACAATCACACAACATGTCCAAATCACTCCTCCATTTTACCCAACTTTAACTCTTTGTAATACATCTTCTTCAATTTCTGCTTCAACTTGCATAATAAATCCAAGGTATCATAATCTACTAGTGCTATTAATTTTTTAACCATCAAGTTTAATATTTTTTTTAATATTCCTCCTAGCATGACTGAAATTCTATCTAATTTCTACTTATCCTAAAAACCTCTATATTCTAAAGCTTCTCTTTATAATTATAACTTAGATTCTACGTCAATTACTACCATTTAAAGATAGCCTAAGCTGATATGGGTTCAAAAGTATGAAAGGTAAGGTTTACGGTATGCTAGCCATGTTTGAGTTTGGGTGTATAGTTATGCAAGGGGAGGTATTAGCACTCCAAAGACACCTGTTACACAAAAGTAGCCTTTTTAACCATGCTTGATGTATCATCACCAAATCAAATCGATAGTGCTTAATATTATTGAGTCTCCCTACATCCTTCCACAGATAGTCTAATCGGGTATACACAAATCATCGTACATCAGAAGACCTCAAGAGAATACCAACTCCCTCTTATATCCATCATAAACTGAATCATGTTCTTCCAGTCCACAAACAATCAAAGATTCAAAAAGGAACTAAAAGAATAAAAGATCAGTGTTTACGTGTATATGTTGAGTTACTCTTCATTTAAAATGTTGAGGCACCTTGCTTTTTCACAAAAGTCCGATTAGACACACAAGGATTCTCCCACCTCAAGCAACCTTAGGAGAGCGCTTGCATGCCCTCTTTAGAGTGTCCGTTAGCAGATTCATTTCACATTATACTTCCAGAATGATCATGAAAGAAAATATTTAGCAAGCAAAAATAGCATATCTAAAACAATTTAGATGTAGAGACCCTAACCACTAACTACCACAAATTAAATAAACATGAAAATAGCATACATCTCTAATAATTTTTGAAGGTTTTCCTTTTCTTTCTTTTTTTCCTTGAAAATTTCATAATTTTTTAAGGGTTTTATTTTAGAATTTTTACAAATTTTTGGCTTTGGCATAATAACAGCAACAAGAACAACGTAAACAGTTTTTTTGGATTTTTTGAATAATAATGATGACATTAAAAAGGTATTTTTGGATTTTTTTCAAAAAATAATAACATAAATAATACAATAATAATATTAACAACAACAACAACAACAATAAAAGGTAAGACAATAATAATATTACTATTATTATTATTATTTATTAACAAAGAAATTTCATTAGACAGAGCAGAATGTACAAGAAGAAAAAAACACAAAAAGGAAAACAAGGAGAATAAAATCCTCCCTCTACATCAAAAGTAAATAATTACAGGTTTCCCATTCTAGGCCCCAAAACCAAAATCAATAAAAAAGAGCCAACCAATTCCGCTGCATGTCTTCCAAAAAGATGTGGCGGAAAAAACCATTTGCTAACACCCATAGAGATGAAAGATAAGTCACACTACTCCAAAGCAAATTAGTCATTCCTTTGATAATTCTAGCATTCCTTTGCATCCAAACACACCAAATTATAGCTATAATGGCGCATCGCCATAAAGCTCTCCTACTCTTTCCTTTACCAAAGCCTCTAAAAGTGATGGAGCAAAATGTCTTCAATGTGGACAGACACCCAGTTCTCACCAAATATACCAAATTATTTTGTTAGAGGTTATATTTGTCTTTTAGTAGTATTATTATTGAGTGTGTTAGCATGTTAATTAGTGAAAGTTAGTAAGGGTATTATTGTCATTAGAACATATTTAAATTTGTTTTATAAATAGAGGGAGAGGCCTATCTTCAAGTTAGGTCATTCATTTTAATCAAATCTTAACATGATATCAGAGCATGATCCTATCTAAACCCTATTTCCCTTAGCCGTTGCCGGAAAACACCAATCCCGTTGCTGTTCTTCCTTAATCCACCTCCATCCCATACTAAATCACAAAACCAACCATATACCTATAATCAGATCCCCCCCGACGACCCACCCCACAAAACACCATTGCCGAAGGGCACTCCATGCACCCCCACACACCGGCCTAATGCCAGCAAGGCTGACCCCGTGCGCCGGCACGTGAGTGAAGTTCTGGCCTCTTTTTTCTTTTCTTTTTTCTTTTGCCAAGCTCTGATTCCTTCTTTAGACTACATTATCAAGCTGCTAGGCTAGTTTTTGCTACAAAATTCAACATTTTTCAACCATGCACTCACAGTATTTCGTTAATTTCTATTCAGGGTTTGTGAAGGCTTTCTTGTGAGTTTTTTACAGCTGTGGCAGTGCTATATCCATCGGTGAGTTGTTCACCTCATCCGTGGTTGCGTCAGTGCCTCACATGGTTTGTGATTGTTCTGATTATTGATTGTTCTTCTTGTTTTTGGTGTGGTTGCTAATTTTTGAATGTTGTGGCAGTGCTATATCCGTCGGTGAGTTGTTCACCTCATCCGTGGTTGTGTCAGTGCTTCACATAGTTTGTGATTGTCCCGATTAGTTTTGATTGTTCTTCCTGTTTCTGGTGTGATTGCTGATTTGTGAGTGCTGGAATGGAATCTATGAATCCCAAAAATATAAATAACAACTCAAAAGTTGGATGGAAAATAACTATTTTCAATGGTCTAAAGCTGTTCGGATTTATTTAGCAGGATTAGAGAAATCTGACCAATTACTCCAATTTGATTCTTCTGATGAGAAGAGAAAAGATGTGTGGGTTCAAGAAGATGTCTTGATTGTTTCCCTTTTATGGAATTTGATGGAGCCACAGATTGCATGGATGTGTATGCATCTAGATTTGTGCAAGGAGATTTGGGATTATGAAAAACTTCTATACTCCAGTAACATTACGCGTATATATGATTTATCCGAGTACTTTCAGTTACAACAAGGAGATAGGAGCATTGCAGATTATTTGGGAGAGATGAAGCGTATTCATGAGGAGCTTAACGTCGTGCAACCTATAACTGCCAACGTTCATGAGATGCAAAAGCAGATGGAGCAGATAACAGTTCTTCGTGTTCTAGCAAGCTTGAGACCTAAGTTTAAGGCAGTTCAATCCAGATACTCAGTAGTGCCGAGCTGCCATCATTTGCTGATGTTTATTCTCGTGTCCTTTGTGCTTCATTTAGCACTCATTCTCCTGGTCTTGCATCTGGCTCTGAGAAGACAGCCTTTACTACACAAAGTGATTCTAGTTCTCTACTAAACAACTGCAAAAGTTATCGCGGTGGTTCGAGTAGCCGTAATGGTAGATATGGACGGGACTGAGGTACTCCTCGCAAGTGCACTAATTATGGATGGAATAATCATACTATTGAGCAATATTGGGATCTTCACGGCAAACCTTCACATGCTGCCAATGCAGCCACCACCAACTCCTCACCATTGGGGTCGAGTGGGGGACAACGTACTATCTCTATGTCAAATGAAGAGTATTCCAAGTTCCAGCAGTATCAAGAATCACAAAAAGCTTCTCTTCCCATTGCATCTCTTGCCCAAACAGGTAATCACACAATATGCCTATCATCCAGTACTCCTAGTCCTAGTCCTTAGGTCATAGACTCCGCTGCCACTGATCATATCACAGGTATACTTAGCTTTTTCTCCTCTCTTCAATATCCTGCAAATTTACCTTGTTTTACTCTGGCTGATGGATCCACTACTGCAGTCAAGGGAATTGGGACTATAAATCCCACTTCTTCTATTTCTCTTCCTTCAATTTTATATATTCCCAAATATCCTTTCAATATTATGTCCGTTAGTAGGATTACAAAATCCATGAATTGTTCAATGTCATTCTTCCCTGATCTGTGATTATTCAGGATTTGAAGGCGAGGAAGATGATTGGCGGAGGGCGTGAAGCTGGTGGATTCTATCACTTTGAGCTACTATCACCTTCTACTGCCTGCACTACTTCTGCCACACCTTTCCAAATTCATTGTCGCCTGGGTCATTTTCATTGGAAAAGTTAAAATGTCTTGCTCCTAGTTTGAGTCTTGTGTCTAGTTTCAATTGTGAGTTGTCAGTTGGGAAAGCACCATCGTGTTTCTTTCGCTTCCCGAGTCAATAAACGGACAACAAGCCCTCTTATGTTAGTTCATTCAAATGTCTGGGATCCTAGTAGGGTCATGTCCAAGTTGGGTTTCCAGTACTTTGTAACCTTTGTGGATGATTATTCAAGAATGACTTCGTTATATTTAATAAAAGATTGGTTTGAGTTATTTAATGTATTTTGTGCCTTTTGTTCTGTAATAAAAACTCAATTTGGTCTGCCAATTCAAATACTTCAAAGTGATAATGCTAAAGATTTTTTTTTAGTGTACAATTCACTACTTATATGATTCAGTTTGATAATGTTCATCAATCATCCTGTGCTCAAACTCCTCAACAAAATGTGGCTATAGAGAGGAAAAATAGACATCTTCTTGAAATCACTCGCACCTTACTTTATCAAATGCATGTATCTAAAGTGTTTTGGAGTGATGATGTACTTACTGCTTGTTATTTGACCAACGGAATGCCATCCTCTGTTCTTAGTAGTAAAATTCCCCACTCCATTGTTTTTCCTAATTCACCTTTATTTTCTCTTCCTCCTCATATATTTGGGTGTGTCCTTTATTCATCAACTAACTCCTGGGGTGGATAAGTTGGATCCTCGTGCTATAAAATGTGTCTTTTTGGGCTACTCATATACTCAAATGGGATATCATTTGTTTTAGCCCTGTGCTATATCGCTTCTTTGTTTATGCCGATGTTACCATCTTTGAGTCTAAACCTTACTACACCCAGTCACTAAGTGCTTCTGAGCTTAATGAGCCTCTTCCTTTGCCTAATCTTCTAGATTCTACATTGTTGTCCTTGCCCAACCAACCATCTGAGACTCCATGTAGTTTGAGTCCTTCTCATCACCTTGACCATCCTAATTTGCAAGTGTATTAACAACAATGGCTCCAAGGAAAAGAGTCCCTTCTAGCTTCTACTACCATGACTTTGGTTTCCTCGTCTGATGATCATACTTCCCATGATGTTGATCCTCCTATTGCTGTTCACAAAGGTAAATGCACATGTACTCAACACCCCATTACAACCATGTTTCCTATGACTCCTTATCACCCTCCCATTATTGTTTTGTCACTGCTCTATCATCCACTACCCTTCCTGAATCTGTTTCGGAAGCCTTAGCCCATTTAGGGTGGAGGGATGATATGGTTGAAGAGATTAATTCTTTACATAGCAATGGTACTTGGGACTTGGTACCTCTTCCTCCTGACAAGTCTGTGGTTGGTTGTCACTGGATTTACACTGTGAAAGTCAACCCTAATGGTTTTGTGGCTCGTCTAAGGCACATCTTGTTTCTAAGGGATACACTCACGTCATGTTGGTTGTCACTGGGTTTACACTATGAAAGTCATCCCTAATGGTTTTGTGGCTCGTCTAAAGGCACATCTTGTTGCTAAAGGATACACTCAGGTGTATGGTCTAGATTATTCTGATACTTTTTCTCCGATTGCAAAACTTACATCAGTATGCTTGTTCATCTCCTTAGCTACTACTTGTAATTGGCCTTTACATCAGTTAGATGTGAAAAATGCCTTCTTGGATGGTGACCTTGAGGAGGAGGTCTATATGGAGCAACCACTAGGTGGTTTGTTGCTCAGGGGAGTCAAGCTTAGTGCGATGGCTCAAGAAGGCTTCATATGGTTTAAAACAATCTCCCAGAGTATGGTTTGGTCATTTCAATGTTGTAGTACTTGAGTTTGGTCTTCGACGGTGTGTTGTGGATCGTTCCGTGTTTTATCATCATACTTGATCGGGTAGATTCTTTCTTGTTGTTTATGTGGATGATATTGTTATTACAGGTGATGATGATAAAGGTATTCAAAGTTTCAAACTTTTTCTACAAACTAAGTTTCAGACCAAAGGATTGGCATCGTTGAAAGGCTTCTTAGGTATAGAAGAATCTAAATCTCATATCGGAACTGTTGTGTCACATAGGAAGTAGGTTCTTGATCTGTTGGATGAAACTGGCTTGTTGGGATCTAAACCAGTTGATACACACATGGATCCAAACAGCAAGTTAATGTCGAATAAGGATGATTTGATACCTAATCTTGGACAATACCGGAGACTTGTTGGAAAGTTGAATTATCTTACAGTTACTCAGTCGGATATATCTTTTGAGTGTTGTAAGTCAAAATCCAGATTCTCAAAGGACAAGTTGTTGGGACGTAGTAATTCACATCATGAGATATATCAAAGGTGCACCTAGGAGAGGTCTTTTATATCGTGATCAGGGTCACACTTATAAACATGGATATATAGATGCAGATTGGGCTGGATCGCCTTCCAATCGGAGATCAACCATCGAGTATTGTATCTTGGTTGTTGGTAATTCGGTTTCTTGGAAAAGTAAGAAACAAACTGTGCTAGCTGGGTCAAGTGTTGATTTAGAATATAGAGCTATGGCTCACACTACCTGTGAACTTGTCTGGTTGAAGAACATGTTGGATGAATTGGGTTTTCCGCATTCTCAACCTATGAAGTTGATGTGTGATAATCAAGTTGCTCTTCATATTGCCACCAACCTGGTCTTTTATGAGTGGATGAAGCACATTGAAGTTGATTGTCACTTTGTTCAAGAGAAACTTGTGCAGATTTGTTTACCAAAGCGTTGGGGGGTGCTCGTGTTAAATTCATTTGTAATAAGCTAGGGGCTTATGACATTTACACTCCAGCTTGAGGGGGAGTGTTAGAGGTTATATATGTCTTTTAGTATTATTATTATTGCGTGTGTTAGTATGTTAATTAGTAAGAGTTAGTAAGGGTATTATTGTCATTATAATGTATTTAAATTTGTATTATAAATAGAGGGAGAGACTTATCTTCGAGTTAGGTCATTCATTTTAATCAAATCTTAACAAATTTATTCCAAATGACCAACGTGTAAGGACAATGAAGAAACAAATCTGCACAAGTATCTCCACTCCTCTAGCAAAGGACGCAAATATCCGGAGATAGGGCTTTATAGGGTCTTCTCTTCTAAAGCAAATCATTGGTATTATTATTATTATTATACAAAGAAGGGGAAAGATGCACTATTCACTTTCTTCTTCCTTTCCCTATCCTAATACGAACTCTCACACACAATTACAAACATGGGCATAGAGAGAGAGCGAGAGCAAGAAATAATGCATGGGACCTCACCTAAGCGCCAAATTTATTTTATTCATCATTTTTTTATTTTTTGAAAAAAAAAAATTAATTCTTGTATTTGAAAGAACATCTTAATTCATGCACTAAACAGATAGTGAAAATTTCAAAATTAATTATTGGTGGCTAAAAAAAATAAAGAAGAAGCCCCCTAAATAAATAGGAAAATTCACAATTTCATGCAACAAACCCCGAACTGCCTCCTATGCCATTTTAAAGCACTAGAGGGTAAAAAAGAAGAAAAATGTCAAAAATCAAGGAGAAAAATGAGATAGGGAGAAAACTCATGTTTCTAATGAACTGCCCTTGATAAAATACAACATTTGCAAATATATTCCACACACCAAAAGTAAAAGAACATTGCAAGAAACCAGGAAATGATGTAAGCCGACTCTGAATTGTTAAAGCATAAAGTAAAAATCATTTGCAAATAGTGGCCTCATAAGGCCTTACACTAGGCAACAAATTGCTTGTGCTAACCCTATAAGGCTATAACACATCAACAAAATAACTGTCTTAATCTTAGATGGAACATTGACCTTTCAAATACAATGACTATGAGGAAAAAACACAATAGATCCAATCAAATGGTCAAAGAAAGATCTACAAGGAAAAAAAAATTCCCAAGGAATCTAAATCCCACACCCAAACACCCCTCCTATTGGAAGGGTGACAAGCCTCCAACAAAGAAAACAAAGACGAGAGCTCCTGCACCTCCATATCATTTAAATTTCCTAGGAAAGTGGAAATCCCAAGAGATAGTGTTACCATTTAATAAATAAAAAAAATGAAATGATAAGCATTATGAATCACGAAAATTGGAAAGACAAAAGAAATGAGAAAAAGAAATAGATAAAGTAACCATCATCCAATTTATATTTACTAAAAGGAACAAATGAAAAGGTATATCTATGAAATAAATCTCCAAGGGCTCTAAGAAAAGCATCAAATGCCCACACTTGCATCCCAACTATTCACTTGCAAGTCAAATTTACTTTTATTAACTTTGCGCCAAATAGAGTTCACCTCTAAAAAAAATTGCCATAGCCATTTACCCATGAAAGTCACGTGAACAAATATTCATTTCCAAAGA
The DNA here is from genome assembly GCF_029873635.1 of Malania oleifera. Lineage (NCBI taxonomy): Eukaryota > Viridiplantae > Streptophyta > Magnoliopsida > Santalales > Ximeniaceae > Malania > Malania oleifera. The sequence goes on along the minus strand of NC_080426.1, from coordinate 41,403,337 downwards.
TAGACAAGTCATAAAGATGGATAGAGAGAGATAAGCTTGAATGAGACTAATATGAACACCTAAATAAAATGAGAAACCCTTCCACCCATCCAATTGTTGCTTAGGCGCCTTAGCCACTGGAGGATCCCAAAAGGCTAAAGACCAAGGATTACCGCTCAAATGAACTCCAAGTAAGTCAATGTTAGAAACCATTGTGCTTCAGGCCACAATTAAGCCATTTTTATTTTCTCTTTCCTTCTATTTTTTAAAAGGGCTGCTCTAGTAGGCTAAATATTTTTGGAAAATTGTATGCTCGCAAGCTATCACTCCATAGACTTAATTGAAACTTGATAACTAGAATCAATTTCCCCAAGCACCGTAAGCAACTTTAGAGTGGCATCACATAGTTAATGGTGATATCTTCCCCTTCAAGACATACTAAAATTTTACTTTGCAAGACATAAATCAATTCAATAAGCCAATTATAGGGCCTGAAAATTAGATTGTTTAATCCCTATAGTTAGCTGGCATTCCTTGTATAAACACCTTGTTCAATGATGAAATCACAGAAACATATATGCCTTTATCCATGAACTAAAATAATTTCGTAATTAGCACAAAGAAAAACAACTATGCAACTAAATGTTTTAACCAATATAAAAATGTGACAAAAGGAATTTTATAAGTCTTGTATAAATACCTTGTTCAATAATAATATCAAGCACTAAAGATAGAGGTATATGCTTCTCAACCGTTGTAACTCCCCAAAAAGGTATAAATGAAGGTCTTGACACCTTCAGAAAAATAAAACAATCAGCACCATGACACCCGTTTTGCTTTATATCCCAAAAGGAGAATAGCGGAAAAATATACCTTGTAAACGACTTCATTGGGTGTAACATACAGCTTCCGTGAACAGATATCTTTCTGAAGCACATATCTTCTAAAAGGAAGATATAGCAACATAATGACTCCTATTCCCCAAGCTAAAACAAGCAACAGTGATATAGAAACCCATATAACAGTGTCATACTGAATGTGCTTTTCTGCAAGTTCTTCAAAGGAGGCCATATATAGTATTCGACCAGAAGTATCTGCCTCCTCATCTTCATCTTGCTCAGATATTGGATCATCAAGTAGCTGATCCTTTGATGAACCAACATTGGCTAGACCATCCACATGGCCCATCAACATTTTGTTGAGCTAAACTAGTGATAAAAATAAAATAAGACGTCAACATGAAGCCTGGATTTTGAAGCCAAAAAGAAGAAATATAATCCAACTCAAATACTAATAAATGAACTCTTCTATTCTTAGTATTAACAAACAAATTTTCCAATAATCCAAATTTTACCAAGGCCCTGGCCAGTAGCAGGGAAAACTGAACAAAAGAAACAAGCATCTAAGATTTTCGACTGAACTATTTTTACTATTTTTTTGTCAATAATAATAATAATAATAATAATAACTATGTTGGGTTAAAGTTGATCCAAAGGGCAATTTGTTAAGAAAATAATAATAGTAATAATTATTATTACTAAAAAGTGAGTTATACCCCATGCCCCATATTTTCATTGTATGGAAAACAACGTCTAAAAACACAGAAAACATCTTAAAATCACTCGCTTAGTACCTGTACCTCTTAGGTGTATTTTTGTTTATGTTAAATAGATTTATGGAAAAACTTAACCAAGCATGAAATTTTTGTGTATTCTTTGTATCTAGCATTAGCGGATGCATAAAACTATATTCAAAACCTTAACCAAAAGTGTTTCCTCCACTTTCTCAGCAACCAAAAGAACATGAAAATTTTCCCACTTTCAAAAATGTGTTTCCTTCCTGTTTCCCTCTCCTTTCTTTTTCTCAAACAAAATCCTTCATCCAAACGGATCCAAACGTGTTGAACTGTTTTGAAGGGAAGTGATCCACCTCTGTGAAAACTCACCCCGTTTTTACATTCGTTTCCCCCTCTAATACATCTCTCTCTTTTTCACGTGTGTGTGTATGTAGGCACGTCAACTCTTCTCTAAAAATTCAAAAAACGAATATTTCTCCATTTTTTATGGGCATTTTTTTGGCATTTAAATTTAAAAAAAAAAAGGTATTGCACGGCTAATTTATTCTCCCTCCAAATCTCCCCACTTTAGAGAGATTCGAGTATTTTTCTCCTTCTTTTCTCTACAATGCAATACAAACAATTTGTTTTGAGAGAAAAGGTGTCCTTTCTTTTCTTTTCTCTCCAAATCATTCAATCCAAACAAAGTGTACAAGCACAAATTTAACGGCAGCTGCGTAGCAAAGCACGTTCAATTTTCAGCGTAAATGAATGAACTTACAATATAACACTTTATTCAAATGCCATAATAAGATAAAAAGAGATCAAGATCAAAACAGGCGAATGCAATTTTAACCTGATAATTGCGCTGGATTATTGAAACGCCAGAACTTGCGTTACAGATTACAAATCGTTAGGGTTAGAAGGTGGGAATTTGGGGGTTTTGAGTGAGAGAAGTAATCTTCGCGCTGCTGTTTGGCCCTCCTGATCAGCTGACTTATAATTCGGCACCAAACGTTCAATATGCTTACGAGTTCGCAGACTTTTTTCTTTTCGAGTAATGCTAGACAACACACACGGGCTGTTCTGCTTTACCGGTTACGGGCAAATTTTAGAAATGAATCCAAGGCGTTCGGATCCTTTTAACCCGAGGGAGCTGGGTTAGCGGTATTTCTCGGCGTTTGTTTTTTTTTTTTTTTTGGTAACACTCGAACACAAATGATACAAGCGATGATAATAATTTCACATATGTTGGAAATTTTGAATAGGTATAAGCACCTTCCATGTGAAATGGCGAAAGACTTCTCTCATTCACTGTAGATGGTAATATTTTTAAGATGCTTTTCATATCAAATATAGTAGCTTTAATCAAATTCTAATAAAATTATTTATTTTAATGCATTAGACTTCATGATTTTATCCTATAAAAATGATCTTATGTACTTGAAATTTAAATCATCCCTTAGATGTCAAAGATATTTCGATTACACATCTAATGTGAAATCTATATAAGAGAGGTTTAAACTTCAATTATATGAGTCGTCTTTTATAAGACAAAATTATGAGATTTAATGAGTTAGAGTGAATAATACCTTATACAAGTTAAATCAAAACTGTTGCATTTGACTCAAGTTATGTAATCAAAGAAATAAGACATTAACCGCAATATGTGGATTTCCTATATCCTTTCGAATTGCAACAGACAACCTAACTTTGATACTAGCCTAAGCCCCTTGCATTTATGGACAATGAATTTAGATGCATTTAGGTGAAGCATGGTGACAAATAAGGGTTCAATTTCTCTTGTTATGATAAAAAAAATTGATAAATTATTGAATGTCAAGGGTGATTATAAAATTGAGATAGCATAATATGTTCATTTCTTATGGTACTATATTAATAAGCAAACCTGAGCTCTTACTGTGATCCCAATATGAAAGACAAACCTAAAGCTTTCTATCAAGAAGAAAGTAAAGACGACATTAAATCCTTTTTAACCTTTTAATAGTTAAATAATACTTGAAAGTCACTGCTCCCCCACCCACAAGCCTTAACACTTCTATATCTACCATTCATTTGCCACTTTTTTAAAGTCACCAACCTTTACCCCTTCACTGTGCAATCCACGTCAAACAACTCATCCCTTTACCTTTTTTGCCCTTGCTTACGCTGCCATTAATCACCTCCCTTTGTTTTCACACAAGCATTATAATTGTCTATAAAGCCATTATATTTGTAATTTGAATAGGCAAAAAAATATTAATTTTTATGACACCTCAATAGTATACCTTCAATTATTAAAACTCTCTTTACTTTATAGTTAAAAACAAAAATGACTATAATTGAGTTCAAATTGAGTTTCGTTTAGATTTTAGAACTTTTATTGTATGTCAGATGCGAGTGTCTCTAACCAACCTTGTTGATCTTCTTTTGCCCATCTTATTAACATCGCATGATATATCCCCAAATATATATATGGTATCATGGTGTGCACTCCCGAATTTCTTCATGTAGCATGATAGGAGATCCCCTACATATGCCTCCGCCCCCAATGATAAATAGGATAGAAATGGAACAAATTTTAAGGCTCCTTCTCCTTGCACTTTCGCTTTATTTCTCTGGTCCACCCCTTGCCGCTCTTTAGTAGTTTTAGTGTGTAATTGCCTCGACACCCCCGCCCCCACCCACGCACCCTCAAAATCCATAAAAAAAATTTTGATTTATCTCATATCTATTTGATATGGTTTGTTTTGTTTGAAAAAAATTAGTTGACAATTTGAAAAGAAAGAAAGCAATTTAAATATTTAAAATTATTAATATTATTTCCTTTCCCTCCTTTTTGTTTTTAAATTCCTTTAATGTTAATTTAAAGATTCTCTAAATTTAAAACAAAAAACAGAAAAAAAAATCTTACTTCATATTTATTGAAATTTCTTATATTTTCCTTCATTTTCTTTAATTTCCTTTTTGCTTATTTTTTTTCTTCTTCTTCTTCTTCTTCTTCTTCTTCTTTAGCTTGTGTCGTCTTTGCGCCCATCCTAGAGTGCGGCTAACATCGTTTGGGCTTATAGTAGTAACCTAAGTCACAAAGTGAGACAAATCGCTTATCACCTAGGCGACACAGGAATAAGAAGCAGTCATCTATGTGACAAAGGCTATGTAGTCATCAAGAGGCAATAGTTGCCTAGTTATTAGGCGAAGGTTGCTCAATCATTAGGCAACAAGGCAAATAAACATTGAGCAAACATGTTAATAATTGAGCTTCTAATATTTAGGAACAGACCAAATTTATGATTAGGATTAATGTTATGAATTTATGAGTTTTAATTGTGCAATTTAAGGGTGGGTTGATTTGGGTACAATTTGGGTTTAATTGTAATTCTAGGGTCAACTTGAAATGGGTATAAATCGGTGTGTGACTTATCTTGTAAAGACATCTCTCAACCAATTCAACACACACAATGTAATAGTCTGACACTAAATTAGATCTCAATGTTTTTTTATCTTTTTTTTATCTCTTTATCTTTGTCCTTTTTTGTCTTTAATCTATCCCTCCCATGTCCTTCCCCCCCCCCCCCGGCGCCGGTAATCTAAATCCATTTGTCACCCTATCCTTATCCCTCCTTATACAACTTGTAAAATTCTATGATTCTATGTAAACCCTTTATTGCACAAGGTATCCTTGTGCAATAGGTGACCATCCTTACACCTCTTAAAGAGATAGTATAACAAATCATTTCACCCATCTTAATCTCAATCCACAAACATTTAAAAAGTGTTTGATCTTTGATTAAACATCTTATTAGCACGCTCAATGGGACCCTTTATTGTATAATTTAAAAGGAATTTCATCTTTGATCAAACACTTATTCTTATCCCTTTTTTAATCATTCAAGATTGCTCATTTGGTTTCAAATGCAAGAATACAACCATTAGATTAAAGAAGGCTTTGAGTTTGGGATAAAAACCGCTTTTTGATCCGTTGAAAACAAAATATTGAGTTCTTGACCAACTTTCTTCTTCTTGCATCTCTTCTTTTTCCATCTCACTTTATTCTTTGTCTCCATACCATATATATATATATATATTGGGGGGGGGGGGGGGTAGGATTATAATTTTGACCATAATGGATAAGAAAAAAAATGCACTGCAAGAGGGGGTGGGTGGGAAGCATAGCAACTGCCATTCCATTGACCTCTAATAACCTAACCACAAACCAATCTCTAATGGATGCAAATCGTACATTTTCCATTGAATTTTTTATGGCATTTTAAGATAGTTATTAAACAGTTACAGGTCCTATATAATAAACTTAGTTCTCAACTAACACCATTTTAAAATATTTTTTAGGGAGAAAATTTGTGTATTAGGGAAAGACACAATTAAGGGTTAAAGTGGAAGGGGGAGGTTGGATTGGTAAGTGCTCCTCTCTCTCTCTCTCTCTCTCTCTCTCTCTCTCATGCACACACACATACACAATGATGGTATGTGTTGTTTGATAAGTAATGTTGTATTTTATTGTAAATGTGATAAATAGTTTTGGTGTACTTCGTGCTGTTTTAGTTATATTTTTGGACTAACTAATGGAGAACTTCGGAATGAGGACTAAACACGGAGTATTTCAAAATAGGGGAATGTGTTTGTGATTAGGGTCAAATTTACTAACACTTTTTTTCTTTCATATTTTGTTTTTTTCTTTTTTCATATTTTATATTAGAAAGGATAAAACATTTGAGTAAATTAGATTCAAATAAAAATGCATGTGTGTGTATGACATGCACTTGTACAAAAGCCCTTTTAGGGGCAAGCTTGCCTGTTAGTGACACCTTTGTGCATCTCTTGTAGTATGGTGACAATCACCCAAGTAATTAAGGAGATCATCAAAAAAGTTACAATGGGAAGTCAATTCGATGAGCCAAATTACTTGTCCTTAAGTCACCTTAATGGCTAATTGGAGGGTCACTTAAGCAAGATAATGAAGAACGTCGCCTAGCCAACAACAAGCAAGGTGAATGATTTATTGTAAAGTTGCTTTAGGGACGAGAAAGAGGGTTAGCTAAGCGAGGTAAACAATATAGAAAATGCAAGACACTTTCATTGATGTAGATATGTCCTATATATAGGATTTGTACAAGGTATAGTTGTTACAAATTCAAATAAAAATTCAAAAGTATTTAATACTAAATCAAAGAGATTATAGACTATCAAATACAAACAGATATTCAAGTAATACAATCTAAAGAATCCCAGATCGCTGCATACAATGGGATATTTGCAAATGTTCAATTGTTAGCATTCTCAACAATTCAGCAACATGTATAACCAACGACGGTTTAATAACAGTAACCATTTTGTCTTAATTCGTCGAAATAGCCAATAAATGGTTTATTGAAACCATCGACTGTTTGCGAAAAACTGAGTATTTTCCTTAATAAACAATTTATCTCCAAATCTAAAGACGTGAAAAGTGATCATTTGGGCAAACATGCATGTCAACTACAATAAAGTGTTTGTCTACTATAATAATTAGATTTTTAATGTTTAAAAAAAGGTATTGTTTTATCATTAGACTTTTAATGTTTAAAAATATACTAGATTTATGATTTGGACTTATGACTTGAAATTATTATTTGTAACCTTAGGAATGACGTATGTTTGACTTCAAAAGGGTATAAATCGGTGTACAACGTATCTTTTCAACTCAATTCAACAAGTATAATGCAATAGAGCAATGCTAAACGGACCCTAATATCTGTCTTTTATCCATTTTTATCTTTTTCTCTACTTCACTTTATTCTCCCCTTAGTTTTCCCCTCTTTATCTCCCTTCACCTTTTTTAACCCAAGTCTTTTTGTCTCTCCTCTTTTATTCCTTGTTATATGATTTCTACTATTCTTACCACCCTTGATCATTATATGTTTTATGGGAATTGACATAACAACTTCATTCACAATTATCAATGTAGCGACCTAAAAATTATGCTATATATTTTTTTCATATAAAATAAGTCTGCTCTGAAATCACGACTGTAGTGTCCCAAACTCAATGGGGCCCACAGTGCTAATATTCCGTAGATAATTTAAATACACAACCAACGGAAGCAAGATATACTTTTACAACCATGCATACCAGAGTACTACCTTTCAACCTTAGTATCAACATCTCCCCAAAAACATATTACAACCCCAAATAATCAAAACAACTAGGTATAAACAAAATATTGTCCCAACACTACTCACTCTTAGCTAGCTTGTCTAGATTCCGCCCTGAAGCTCCTAGACTCGGTTTCCTGAAGGTCCTGAAAAATTTGTATATTTAATGGGGTGAGACATTTTTCAGTAGAACGAAATAAATTATTGTCAGTGTGTGGCTAACATGAGTTTTAGTGAAATCAAACCCCTCATTTAATTTACTTTAATAGGCAAATATGATATTTGTGTAATATAACTCACACCTATACAGTTGGAAATACACATTTTCTTCGCAATATAATTTGTTCAGTAAATAATAACATATACATAAATTTACACATATGCATAGAAGAAACCTCCATTTGGACATACAACAACATCATCATGTATAAATTCCCATGACCGGGTTGTGCGGTCTGAATACTAGACCTAACCCCGGCTGGCCTACCATAAGGCTAAGTCAAACCTTATGTTTGTGAGTCTGATTTGCCAACCCAGCCTAGTCTAGACTCCAGAGTGGCTACACAACCCTTCCGTGACCAAATCGACTTTTCATTACCAACACTTCTATCCAGAACAGTATGGTTGCACTATCTCAAATACTAGCTACGGTATCGTGCTCTTATCATATCTGGTTCTTATGGTTCTTAAATCATATAATGCAATTTAAGTAATAAAAACTGTTATTTAAACTCATTTCTTCATTCAGTATAAAATTTGTCATATAAAAACCCAACATTCAGTCGTTATATCAAACCCTTGGCATACAGCCGTCATATCAAAATCCGGCGCTTAGTCGTCAATTCAATCTCGGCATACAGTCGTCATATCAAAACCCGGTACTTAGCCTTCATTTCAAAGTTTCACCATTTCCCACATTTTCAGTATTTTCATCAATTAGTATAAATCACATTTTTTTTCCACGATAATACCACAAAAATACTCAGATTCAGTTATGCAGTAAAATATAATTAAATCTCATACCACACAATTTATTTAATAATTATAATTTCACCAATTGCCTATCAAATTTTCAAAATATATAATTGGTAAATTTAATTATAACACAGGTATGATCAATTCCCCATTTTAAAATTTAATCCCCAATATATTTTAAAAACCTAAATATGATCAAATCCCCGCAATTTAATTTAACTCCAAAATATTTTCAAAAAATATGATTTGATCAAATCCCTAGAGTTTAACTTAATTAGAATATATTCTGAAAAATCTCAATCTGATTAAAACCCTACAGTTTAATTTAATTAAAATTTATTCCCCAAAACATACATATAATAATTCAAATTTTTCATTCCCATAAGCCTAAATACTCAGAAAATCATGTATATTATTCTTGAAACCAATTACTACAATTTTTTTTTTTTAACTAAAGGAGGGCGGCACCTCCAATTATTTATTGATATACCCTCACTTTTGACGGAGGAATACCGTGGTTACATGACAAACATCGGGAGAAAACAGATAAAAAAGACATTAATGGCCTCCCAAAAACAACACCAACTACCAACCAAAATAGGATTACAAATCCAAACAAAGTTAAATAAGAAACAAAAATAAATAGACCTAGCAAAAATAAAAATAAAAAATAAACTAAAACCAAAAAATCTAAACCAACCAAACAAAAATCTAAAGGATGAACTACTAGCGAAGGGAAGTGAAACCCAACCTATCCATCCAAAAGATACCTTTCAAAGGAAGTGAAACCCAACCTATCTATCCAAAGGATACCTTTCAGAGAACGTGGTAAAAGATGTTGTTATTCATAAATGACATTATTTCCCATTTCTCCTTCTCTAGTAAGAAAATTAGCCGTACTATTGTCTTCCCTTTATTGATGGATTACCATGAAGTTCACTTATCGGGAATATTTTCAAAATAAATTGACATAATCTATTCCCCTTATCTCACCACAGGAGTGGTGCCTACAACGTCCCAACGACGAATCCACTCCAGTTAAAATGTTGGTGGCCGAGATCTGAACCCAAAGATATTTTCCGTTCTTCAATTGACCGAGAATCGGAAAAAAAGAAAAATGAAGAAAGAGAGTGAGAGCTTGAGGTGAGAAAGAGACGAAAGAGTTGGAGAGAGAGAGGAAGCTCTATGTTTCTTCCTTAATCCCGAAGGAATGAATTTCCTTTAGGTTAGATTCATATATATATATATATATATATATATATATATAATATTATTATATTATATTATATTAATATATTATTATATTATACTATATTATTAAATTAATAATAATACTAATTAATTAATTAACAATTTTATTTTTTTTGGAATCACTACAATCAATTTTCATTTTTTTACCCAGATAAATGCCGAACGTAGCTGAATATTTGAAGAAATAAGATAAAAATAAAGGTTGAAGATTGTTGTATAGGGCAGTAGACAAGTTTAGTTGAAATTTGGAATTTGAATTATTTTGATTTGATTGGTTGGCGCATCCAAGTAGGCGAAGTGTCCTGGTCATTGACGCGTGTCAGGCAACGACCAATGCTGTTGTTGGTTGGCATTTGGTGGTTATGATGGTTGAGAGTTTGAAATTGAAATTCAAAATATCCGACCTTATTTCCCTCCAACATGCATGGTTTATAAACAGATCATGCATGATTCATTCCCCACACGTTCAGGTGAGAGATAAGGGTGAGAATACAAAGAAATTTGAGTTGCTTTGAAGTGATTAAAATAGTTTCATTTTTGAAGGGGTTTTGAAGATATTACATTGATCTCTCTTTTCTTCTTTGGGTAATTCTTGAGTATGTGTAAGTATAAAATGTTTCTCCACTAGACATTCATTGTTGCACGTCTTTAGGTTAGTTCTACCGCCCTTATTTAATTTATTTTCAAGTTCATTATAGTTTTTGCATGAAATCAAGTATATTATTACGAAGTTAGTTTTTATCATTTGTGATTCTTTAATGTTGTAAGAAGAGTCTGCATGCACAATGTAAAACCGCATTTGGTTTTGACATCTCATATTTCAAAATAGCATATTTGGTAAAAAAATTAAAAATGGATTGTATTGTTTGTTTCTTCATATTCCTACGCATGCATGTCCCAATTTCAAAATAAATATGTTATCTAGGACAGGATAAGGTAGGCTTTGCTGATTAGATCATTGAATTTCACACAATTTTGGGAGAAAAATGCAAAAGTGCATGCAAATGGTTGACTGGCCTTTAGGCACTACAAATGGTTGATTGGCCTTTGAGGCTCAGTCAATCACATAGTCTAGAGTCTAAATTTTGGCTCCTATCTTTGAACTTTTCTATAATTTTAGTGATGTTGATGAGTCAAAACTCTCACCAAAGTGTATGGTCGAACTTGATTGCTGATATTTTGATATGGTTTTATGGTGTTATCAACAAAAAATTCAAAAAAAAAAGATCATTTTGAAGCGTTTTTTAAGTGTTTTCCGGAGGATTTTAAAAATTCCATAATGAATGCCCATGATGTTGTTTTTGGGCATTTCTCAGAGATTTTTAAGTTCACCTTTAATAAGATTCCAAGGTCGGCTTGTGGTTCTTCATCCAAGAAACCATTTTTTAAGTTAAATTGGGAAAAAAGAATGACATTCTTCAAAATAATCACCTTATCTGCTTGGGGCCATGCCAAATCCTCCTAACAAAAATCTCATGCTTGCCTTCCAAAAATATATATTATTACTTAATTACTCGTATATGTACTCACTAATTTGTGTATATTGTCTATTGTATGTCTATGTGGCATAACATTACTTTGTAATTCATAATTATTTATATTTTATTTATCATCGAAAGATCACCTTCCTTTTTTTTTTGTATATTATTTATGTGGAATTGAAAGAAAATATTTTTGTACATATCAACAATATTTAATAATAATAAAAAAAATAATGTCATAAGTAAATTATAAATTGATTATTTTTATACGCAATTTTAGATTAGTTAATATAAGATACATAATGTTTTTCTGTGTTTACATGAAATTTTTTTATTTAATAAATAAAATGAACACATTACATATTCTTCTAAAATGACACTTTAATGTGAACAAATTAATTAATAAAATATTATCATCTAGAGTCATTTTTTAGTTGAGAGTTTTAATTCTTTTCAAAAATTGAAGATTTCGGACATTATGATTTTGAAAGAGTTTCAAATTCAACATTAGGGAGTTTGCACCAGGCCTGAAAAAATTATTTTGTGGGTTAAACCTCCAATAGGGTGGATAAAACTTAATTGTGATAAGAGCTGTAGGGGCTATCCGAGTACTTCAAGAGGTGGAGGAAATATTTGGGATTACCATAACATGGTGAAAGCGGCTTTTACAAGCTATTTTGACAATGGTACGAATAATAGTGCGAAATTAAAAGTAATTTTGGAAGGAATTCATTTATACAAAAGACTTCATTATTTTAATGTGATTATTGAAAGTTACTCGCGAATTGTTATTGATTAGCTTCGAAAAGGTAGATGTACCTTGTGGTATCTTTGAGATTTTCGGGAGGACCTCATGGCGGAGTTAGAAGGAGTGAACTTCAAGGTGATCCATCAATATAGGGAAGACAATAGTGCGGTTGATTTTCTCACTAGAGAAGGAGAAATGAGAAACAATGTCATCTACGAAAAACATATTTTACCACATTCTCTGAATGAAGACTTGTAAAACACTTCAAGATTGCATTAAGGTAATTGACTTAAGGCCTTGGATTTGAAATCCTGTCAAAAGAGCTATCTCATTAAGGAAAGATTTTTGATAGGGTTGTGAATTTGTACAAGACTCATATTTAGATAACCTGGGGATGACTCACCCTTTATGGAGTTTGCATTCACGAATGAGAAAGATAGGAACGAGCTTGAAAGGTCCTTTTCTAGAGACATGGTGGAAACTTCACTCAATTCTTGCAAAGGGGATAAAGCCTCTAGCCTGGTTGGGATGCCAATGGAATTCCTCAATTGTTTTTCGAACATCATCAATGACATTGTCATGGCTACTTTCAACAATTTTTTGAGCAAGGTAGCTTCCACCTCTTTTCTTGTGTTGATTCATAGGAAAAGGAGCAAGGGACATCAATGACTTGAGATTGAGACTGATCAGTTTGGAGGATGGTGTGAACAAACTTATTGCAAAGGTACTTGCCTTAATGCTTAATAAATTTATTGGTACAATTGTCTTTGATGCTCAAATGTCTTTGTGCCCTAGCTATAAGATTTTGGATACAGTGTTTCTGACTTTGAGTTTTTGTATTCGAGAGTCAGAAAGGCGGAACTTGGTTTCGTTTGCAAAAGATGGATGCAGAGAAGGCCTAAAACCATGTTTGTTGGTTTTTGGGAGACTTTTGATGTTTTTTATCTATAATCTCCCAATGCTTGTCTTATAACCACGATATTCCTCTGCCAAAAGTGAATGTATATCAATAAATAAATGGAGGTACCGCCCTCTTTAAAAAAAAAATTCACTTCTATTTAAAGATTTGGTCTATATATATATATGCAGGAATACATAGAGAAAGAGAGGGGGGAGAGAGAAAGATGTTTTCTATAAACTAATTTACTAGCAGCTTGCACATGCTCCATGAATCTCCATATACGAATTACAGAACGAGCGAGAGAGAGAGAGAGAGAGAGAGAGAGAGAGAGAGAGAGAGAGATATGTTCTTTCTCTAAACTATAATTCATAATGTCCTCTGAAAAAGAAAAAATAAAAAAAAGTAAAAAAAACAAAAAACAAATAGGATGAGGTTTCACATTAGGTGCACTACATATCTATAAATAAATAAGTTAATAAAAAAAAATTAGAAAATGTGTTATATTTACCAAGTTGGACGAGCAGAGGTTTCCAAAGTTACACTAATAACATTACTTAATAATTCATAATTATTTATATTTTATTTATCATCCAAAGATCATGTTTTTTTTTTTTTTTTATATATTATTTATGTGGAATTGAAATAAAATATTTTTGTACGTATCAACAATATTTAAAGATATTAAAAAAAAGAATGTCATAAGTAAATTATAAATTGATTATTACGAATCTTTATATGCAATTTTAGATTAGTTAGTGTAAGATACATAATGTTTTTTTTTTTTTTTTGTGCTTACATGAACTTTTTTTTATTTAATTAATAAAATGAACACATTACATATTCTTTAAAAAAGGCACTTCAATGTGAACTAACTAATTAATAAAATATTATCATCGAGAGTCACTTCACTTCTATTTAAAATTTGTTTTATATATGTATATATATATATATATATATATAGAGAGAGAGAGAGAGAGAGAGAGAGAGAGATGTGTTAAGCAAGAGAATAAGTTCACTACCTCAAATCTCAACACAGCAGATTTCTCTCCAACGGCTTCAACATCTCCAGCAAACATATCAGCTCCAACAACTTGATTTAATTTTAATTTTTGCTTCCGTATATCTTGTACTCAATATTTATTGTTTGTATTTCAAATTTCAAATGTATCATTGTAACAACATGCGCTGTATAAATAATCCAATACACGGACTAGTTTGGTATTGAGGCCAGAACCTTTTATTCATATCTTATTTTTTTCATGGTATCAAAGCTTATCAAGCTCACGCACTTCTACACTGATCCTTCAACTTTTCAACCTCGTCTAATGGTTGCCTCATCATCCGTCAATTTTGTTGCCCCTAATCTTAGCCAACTTGTTTCAACTAAGTTGGATGAGACCAACTATCTCATGTGGTTATCTTAAATTGTTTCGGTTCTCAAGAGCCAAGATCTAATGGGCTTTGCGGATGGTTTTCTACCATGCCCCTCTCAGTTTCTAATTAATGATCAAGGGAAACCAATAACTACTCTCAATCCTAAGTATATCTTACAGAATCGAAAGGATCAATTCATTTTGGGCTGGATTAATGCCATTCTTTTTGATAAAGTCTATATGTGTATGGTATCAATTTGGCGCGACCTACTTGGCTTGCCTTGGCCAACAAATTTGCTTCTCCATCTCGATCTCACATCAACCACTTGAAGTGGCTCCTCCAAACTTTGAATCAAGGTTCCATGAAGTGTGCCGCTTACCTTGATTTGGCAAAGCAACTAGCAACACAACTAGGAGCTGTTGGTAAGCCTATTAATGATGATGATTTAATTGCTTACATTGTGAGTGGTTTGAATCATTCATATCGCCCCTTTGTCACTTCTTTGTCTTTTGCCACACGAGACAAAGCTCTCTCCTTTAAAGACTTCCAAGCCGAGCTACTATCCTGTGAGTTACTTCTAGAAACTCAACTTCATTCAATCCTACCTAAAACTTATAATTTAGCTATGTTTTCTCTTAAACATCCCCAACAGCCTTCCAATCGAAAGTCAAAATTGAAGTGACTTGCGGAATAGCCCTAAGATCCGGTTGTAGTGCATATGGATAACAAAAAAAATAATCAAATCATGCGATCCCTAATTACGTGATTAGGATTATACCTACGAGATTTGTCTATTTTGATCCTGAATCTGCAAGTACGAAAATGAGCTCTTGAAGACGACTAGGAATCTACTATTGTATTCCTTGAACACGCCTTGCTCCTGAGAGAGTGGGCTCGTAAGCGGCTGCAAAGGTTTTCTTCTCTTATGAAAACGTCTACCTCTGTGAGAGTTTTTTCATCTCACCCAACTACTGAATGGAACGTGTGTATATAGGCTACAGCAGGGACTTCTGGGCAAATATGATTAGAGCTTCCCATGTAATTAAGAATTTCTAATCCGACCCGAATTCATCCTTAATTACATTAATTATAATTCATACCTCTAAAGAATTATAATTCCACTCCCTATCATATTTGAAATTTAAATTTCGAGCTCCTATTATTAAAAGCTTATTTATCTCCCCACGTAAAGATTATAGATATCTGTCTATTGAATTAAATTACTAACAATTTAATTAATTAACATATTAATTCCCTGAGACCTTCCACTTAACTTATTTGATGTGCCGGATTCAAAATCCACCTGCAGGGTTTGACAGAATCAAAACTTATAAGCTTCCTCAAGGTGGTATCATCAATCTCGATACTAAGATGTGGATTCCATCAATAATTAATGTTCACCATACACAATGTTATCACCTAACTTACTGAGTATTTTGACCCATAAAGAATCTCACTCTTCTATGAATCAAAGTAATAAATACTATATGTACGTGTCCAATAATCATATCAGGATTAAAAGCATAAGCACTCATAATAACCATGAGATATTAATTGTTTTGTATAGTCAATATAAAAACAATTACCTCAAGACGGTCCTATTTAATACACACAAAGTGTACTTGCACAAGGAGTTGGAAGTGTATCATTCCCAATAGTTAAGACAGACCTATTAAAACCTTGTGCTACAGTCCTACCAATGGCGTGTCCAATTTCATTTAAGACTGTGAATAATAAACATATATTCTTTAAGAACTGATGATCTAATCTTCTGTGAATAAGCCGTACTTTATACACTAGATCGCCTACTATATAGAAGAAAAGACACACATGCATAATCATTAAATAAATAATGTCAAGAAAACATCGCTCACAAAGATTCTCATTAAAATGGAATAACTAAAATTATTAATAAATACTAAAACTAAAACCGATTACATAAAGCATGTCTTTCAGTATAAATCCCTAACAAAAATACCCCTAAAACCCCACCCACAAACCTCCTATACTCCATACTACTCCAAACAGCTCGAACCTAATACTCAATCTTCTCCTTCTCCTTAACCAAACCGACCCTAGCAAACTTTTAATACCCCACACACCCCTTGCCAAATCTGTGCCAAAACCAACCACCAGGCACTTGACTGTTTTCATCGCATGGACTATGCTTATCAAGGTCGCCATCCTCCTACTCAATTAGTGGTTATGGTTACTCAAACTAATGTTGTTAATGTTGCCAAAAATCCTTGGTTTGCTGACAATGGGGCTAATAAGCATATTACAGCCAATCTTGAGCAGCTAACTCTTGTGCAATTGTACATTGGACAAGAGCATATTGTTGTTGGTAATGGACAAGGTTTGAATATCAAAAATATTGGTTCCATCGTTCTCCATACGCCTAATTCTTCACTTAAACTTAATCGTGTTCTTCATTGCCCTCAAGCCTCTTCTAATTTACTCTCTATTAATCAATTTTGTATTGACAATCATTGTTTATTCATTCTAACTGATTCTCATTATTTTGTCAAGGACAACCGCACGAGGAAGACACTGTTGGAAGGACGGAGTAGTGGTGGACTTTATCCCATCAATTTGCAGTCATTAGTTCTCAATAAACCACTTGCAATGGTAGTGGTAGTAGGAGTCAAAAAGTCGGTTCCAGTTTGGCATTCTAGATTAGGACATGCTTCCTATTCAGTTGTCACTCAATTATTAAATAAGCATTCTCTACCTTATGATGGTTCATTGAATAATAGTGACGTCTATGAGCCTTGTCAACTTGGTAAAGGCAAGCAACTTCCTTTTTTAAGATATCATCGAATAACAAGTTCACCTTTGGAATTTATTCATTCCGATGTTTGGTCTCCCCCAATTCAATCTCTTAGTGGTTGTCATTATTATGTTCTTTTCATTGATGATTTCTCTCAGTTTACACGACTTTATCCTCTTCAAAATAAATATAATGTCTATGTATGTTTTCTCAAATTTAAAGTTCCTATTAAAAATCTATAATCTTGCAAAATTAAGAACTTCCAAATTGATGGAGGTGGGGAATACATGTTTAAACCATTTCAATCATTCCTTGCAATGAATGCCATTCATCATCGCATCACATGTCCCCACACTCCTCAGCAAAATGGTACTGCTGAGAGAAAACATAGACATATTACTGAAATTGGATTGTCCTTACTAACTCAATCTCATTCACCTCTCACTTAATGGGTTGACGCATTCTTAACTGCCATATACCTTATTAATCGTTTGCCTACCTTTCTTCAAATTGTCTGGCAACCATCACGATTATACATCACTTTGAACCTTCGGATGTGCTTGTTATCCGCTTTTGCGGCCATATGCATCCCACAAACTCATGTTTCTTACTAAGAGGTGTATATTTCTAGGTTATAATGCTAATTAACACGGCCATAGGTGTCTATATCCAGTTTCTCATAAAATTTTTGTCTTTTGTCATGTTATTTTTTATGAACTTAAGTTTCCTGCAAAGGATGGCTTGACGTCCTCACAACCTTCCATAGTGGCTACCTCTCATGGTAATTCCTTCCCTATCTCGTTTCCTTCAAATTTTAATTCTAATTTACCTATATCTAATATTGGATCTGATCTATATTTTAGCACTCATGCAGACTCAGCTACCCCTCATAATTCTCCTGACCAAACCCCTTTACCTTCTCCACATGCTTTCGTTCCTCCCAGATCTAGTTCATGTCCGGATATTTCTCCACCTCCACCTTACTCCTTAACTGCGCCTATAATTCCTCTCGCCTCTCAAAATCCCATCCTATGACTACTCGGTCTTAAACATGCCATCTCAAGCCCCACACCTTCCCTGAGTATAAGACATTCTACTCCACAAAACATCCTCTTAAGGCTCTCACTAGTATAATAATGCCAATTTAACCTCGTTCTTACAAACAAGCCTCATTGCTTCCTGAATGGTGCACGACTATGCAATAGGAATATGATGCTCTGACTGCAAACCGTACATGGACACTCTGCCCTCAACCCTTGAATCATAATGTTATTGATAACAAATGGGTCTACAAGGTTAAAAAAACATCCAATGGTCAGGTTGATCGGCTTAAAGCTCGATTAGTGGCTAAAGGTTTTGAACAAGAATGTGGCATAGATTGCACCGAGACATTCAGTCCAATTATTAAACCTTCCACAATTCGAGTTATTCTTGCTCTTGTTATTCACTTTGATTGGAATATATGACAATTGGATGTTTCTAATGCTTTCTTGCATGGTGTTTTACAAGAGGAAGCCTATATGAAGCAACCTCAAGGCTTTGTTCATCCGGATTTTCCTATCTATGTTTGCAAGCTTGAGAAGTCCTTATATGGACTCAAACAAGCCCCATGGGCTTGGTTCATGCACATATCCCAATCTCTACTTCAGTTTGGATTTATTTCCTCACCGGTGGACTCTTCATTAATTATTTATCATTAAGGAAATATTCACTTGTTCTTTCTCATCTATGTGGATGATGTTTTTGTGATAAGCACGCATCCTTCCCTTATTGCTTCTCTAATTAGCAAGTTTCAAATGGAATTCAAAATGAAGGATCTTAGTTCATTAAATTATTTTCTTGGCATTCAAGCTTATTGAGACTTTACGGGCTTACATCTTCGACAATCATAGTACATTGGTGATCTTCTCAATTGCACTAAGATGATTGGTGCCAAACCTTATCCCTCACCATGCTCCTCGAGACTTCAGCTTTCAACTCATGATGGTGAACCTCTATCGGCAGCTCAAATTACTAAGTATTGCCAAACTATTGGTGCTCTACAATATTGCACTTTGACTCGTCCAAATATTTCTTTCTTAGATAACCAACTATGCCAACATATGCATTGTCCAAGATCTACTCACTAGTCTGCTGCTAAGTGGGTTCTCCGCTATCTCAAAGGAATAATTGACAACGGTTTATGGTATCAAAAAGGACCTCTTACTCTTCAAGCCTATTGCGAATCCGATTGGGCCGATAATCCTGATGATCGTCGTTCGACTACAGGCTATAGTGTATTGCTAAGAAACAAACTGTTGTAGCATGCTCCAGCATTGAGGTGGAATATTGGGCTTTAGCAATCACCATAACCGAACTCTATTGGGTTAGAATGCTTCTCAAAGACCTATGTATACCTCTCTCTATCCCTCCTACAATTTGGTGTGACAACATTGGTGCATTAGCCTTAGCTTCTAATCATGTCTTTCCTGCTAGAACCAAGCATATCGAAGTGGACTACCATTTTATCTTTGATAAAGTTCCTAGTAAATATATTACTTTCAAATTTATGTGTTCTCAAGACTAGACTGTTGATGTTTTTACAAAAGGATTAAGCACGAGTCAATTTTGTGAGCTTCAGTACAAGCTGCAAGTGTGCCTACCGCCTTTTAGCTTGCACGAGGATGTCAAGCAAGAGAATCAGTCTACTTCCTCAAATCTTGATACAACAGATTTCTCTCCAACAGCTTCAACATCTGCATCAAACATATCGACTCTAACAACTTGATTTAATTTTAATTTTTGCTTCCGCATATCTTGTGCTCAATATTCATTGCATGTATTTCAAATTTCAAATGTATCATTGTAACAACTTGCGTTGTATAAATAAACCAATACACAGACCGGTTTGACATTGAGGCCAAAACCTTTTATTCATATATTATTTCTTTCAATATGCTCTCTGCAAACTAATTTATTGGCCTAACAACTTGCACATGCTCCATGAATCTTCATATAAAAAATACATAAGGAAGGAGAGAGAGAGAGAGAGAGAGAGAGAGAGAGAGAGAGAGAGAGATGTTCTTTCTATAAACTATAATTCATCATATCCACTGAAAATTTAAAAAAAAAAAAAACAAAAAGGATGAGGTTTCATGTTAGATGCACTGCAATTCTATAAATAAATAAGTAAATAAATAAATTAGAAAAAGTTTTATATTTACCAAGTTGGACAAACAGAGGTTTCCGAAGTGAAATTAGTAACATTACTTAGTAATTCATAATTTTTTATATTTTATTTATAATCCAAAGATCACGTTTTTTTATTTGTTTATATATTATTTATATGAAATCGAAAGAAAATATTTTTGCACGTATCAACAATATTTAAAGATATTAAACAAAAAGAATGTCATAAGTAAATTATAAATTGATTATTACAAATCTTGATATGCAGTTTTAGATTAGTTAATGTAAGATACATATTGTTCTTTTTTTGTGTTTACATGATTTTTTTATTTAATTAATAAAATGAGCACATTAAATATTCTTCTAAAATGACACTTCAATGTGAACTAATTAATGAATAAAATATTATTATCTAGAGTCACTTCACTTCTATTAAAGATTTATTCTATATATATAGATGCAAAAATACATAGAGAGAGAGAGTGTGTGCGTGTGTAACGCCTCGACCCGCCACGTGGGCCCAAGGTGCTACTTTAGTGATGTCTGTGTACCTGATACTATATTCATTATATTAAAGCAACGAAAATAAATAATAAATTCTCCAAAATCCATTACCAGAGTTCTAAACTACTAACATATATAGAAGTCTCCCAATATCCATATTATATCCCAACCAAAAAAAATAAAAACTAATTCAGTCCATACGACTATATTACATATCCAGGGACTTCCAAACATAACTTAAATACATTAGAGTTCTTACAAACACTCATAAAAACTGAAACTAACTATCACCCTACCCCGGAGCTAACTAAGCTTAATCTCGAGATGGTATTGAAAAGATGATTTGTATATTGGGGCGAGATATTTCTCAGTAAGGCAGATTAAGTTAATATCAGTGTGTGGCCAATGTGAGTTTTAGTGTATACTAAATATCATCATTTGTTAAATTATCACAATTATAAAAACATTCACAAACCTTACCCACACACACACAATTATTATAAGCGAAAATTCCCGAGGATAAGGGAGATTACACGCCCATACATGTAGTTCCCCTCTACTCTAATACGTTATGCAACTTAGTATGGCTACAACTGATACTAATCAAGGTACTCACCTTTCTCAGATAGCCCCTAGGCGGAGAATTTATTTCGCCATAAACATTCATGCATTTTAATTAGTAAACAATACCCACACCTTTACAGTTGAAAAATATGCATTTACTTTCTTCGTATAAACTAGTTCAATAAATAATAACACCGTTTACATAAATTAACGGATATGCATAAAAGACACTCCTTGGGACTAAACACCATTTGCTTCCCCCATGGTTCGGGTTGTGCGGCCCGAAGGTTGGACTTCTGCCTTAGGGGATCAGCTCAGACACAGTCAAAGTAATCATCTGCAAGTACGTCTGCAGGCATCCACAACCAAGTTGCAGGCTCGCTAGCCTTACCACTTCCTGGTTCGGCCCCCAGGAAAGGTACTTCATCCTTACGTGGGCTAAATGGCGAAGACCACCTACATCTCTCAATACAGTGTGGGCGCACACGGTCTCAAAATAATTCTCTAGCAACAGTACTGTGCTCACAATACAACTGGTCCTCAGGGTTCTTAAATTATATCATCCAATTTAAATAGTAAAAACTATAGTATAAATCTCATTTCATATAGAACCTACCATTTAATAAAACCCGGCCCCGAGCGTTAAATAAAACCAGCCCCTGGGCCGTTATATCAAATCCCAATATTTTGCAAAGGAAGTTTTAGTATATTTCACAAATAGTTCAGTATTTTCACAACCATACCCAAATTCGGTTATACAATAAATCATATCGATTATTCACCTACCACACAATCTCAGTATATGAATATAATCCATTAAACAACTGAGGAGTACCTCATAGTATGCTAGTTTGTAAATTAAAACCAAGTTTTTCCCCGTTCAATTATTCAAAATACCGTATCATATATCCTATATTTGTAAAGTCCATTTTGATCGGTTGGTTTTTGAAATAAACCTTGAAATCATAAGTATACGTTATACATATATATATAGGAGCTTAATCGGTTCAACTTTAATAAAACCTGACTTAACTTATTCCCTTTACCTGTTTTCTCGAAGTTATACCTACAGGGATCCCTAACTGCACCTGCAGTGCTCACACAAACCCTGAATTCATAAATCATAGTTTAATAAACTCCACCCAGGTAAAACACTATTTTAACATTCCCCAAGCCCACAAATTCCATATAAATGATTAAACTCCCAAAAACATCAAATTTGCTTAATTCCCTAAATCTTACCCTAGCCTTGGAGTGGTGCTTGGAAAGCGCAGTTCAAAAATCTATTTCGCTAGACTTGTAGAGAAACGCTTCTAGATCATCATGGTGGTTTCTGATTGTCAATTTGACTAAAGATTGGGGAGAAATTGAAGAGAGAGAGTGGGTTTACCTTATCCTAGGAGTGGTGCCTATGACGTTTCTACGATAAATCCACTTTGATTAAAATGTCGATGGCGGAGAATGGAACTTAGGGGTATTTCCGTTCTTTGATCGGTGCATGTTTGGCCGAGGAAATCGAGGAGAGAGAGAAGCGTAGAGAGAGCTAGAGATTGCTTCTGTTGTTTGCTTCTTCCTGAAGGAATTTTAATTCCTTCAGGTTACTTAACTTACATATATATATATATATATATAATATTATATTATATTATATTATTTAATTAATAATAATTAATAATTAATTAATTATTTTAATTTTAATTTTTTTTACACTTCCATGCATATTAATTTTCTGGGGCGTTATATTCTCCCCTCCTTATATAAATTTTGTCCTTAAAATTTACTACCTGTTACCGATCACATCCTTCCTTAACTCACGATCCATTTCTACAAAAGAGTAGGTAGCCACCCACACAGCAGCCCCATCCCAAGTTTATTAACTACCCTCACTTATGGCGGAGGAATACCGTGGTTACACATAATATCTTGCGAGATTACAATATCGTACAAAACTCTCCTAAAGACCATCCATATTCGAAAACCATAAACAGCTAATAAAATTATACAACCCTACCTTACCTAACTTGCATACAAAACCAAACACCTACCTATCTAGTGCTGAACCTCTCTAAAAAGTTGTGGGTACTTTTGACATATCTCTGTTTCCAATTCCCAAGAAACCTCCTCAACTGCATGATTACGCCACAACACTTTCACTAGCGATATTTTCTTAGTACGCAATTCCTGTATTTTCCGATCTAGAATCTGAATTGGTATCTCCTCGTATGCCAAGGCATTCCTGATCTCTAAAGGCTTATAAGTTATCACGTGCGAAGGATCTGACACATACTTCCTCAGCACTAATACATGGAAAGTATCATGAACCCTAGACAAAGTTGGGGGTAACACCACTCAATAGGCAACTGGACCAATCCTTTCCGAGATTTCGAATGACCCAATGTACCTAGGACTCAACTTGCCTTTCTTCCCAAACCTCATCACCCCTTTCATCAGAGCAATCCTAAAAAAATATCATATCGTCAATCTCAAACTCTAATTCCCGTCGACGAGTATCCACATAACTCTTCTGCCGACTCTGTACTGTTTTAATCCTCTTCCTGATTAACTCGACCTTTGTAGAGGTCTGTTGAACTAGTTCCGGCCTCAAAATTTGTCGCTCACCTACCTCATTCCAGTGCAACAGAGATCGGCACTAGCGACCATACAAAGCCTCATATGGTGCCATACCGATACTGGATTGATAACTATTATTATATGCAAACTCAATAAGCGGTAAATAGTGAATCCAACTATTCGCAAAATGCAGCACACATGCTCATAGCAATCCTCTAGAATCTAAATGGTCCTCTCAGACAGCCCATCCATTTGTGGATGAAACACAATACTGAAAGTGAGTTGAGATCCTAAGGCATCCAACAAACTCTTCCAGAACCGAGAGGTGAACTGTGGATCTCAATCTGAAATGATGGAAATTGGGACGCCATGAAGTTGTACAAACTCCTGCACATAAAGCTCTGTCATCCTATTCATAGAATAACTAATTCTAATTGGAATGAAGTGCGTAGTCTTCGTCGGCTGATCCACTATTACCCAGATGACATTCTATCCATGCACCACTGAAGGCAACCTTGATATGAAGTCCATCGAGATATGCTCCCACTTCCACGTAGGGATATCAAGTGGTTGTAGTGTTCCCGCTAGCCTCTGGTGCTTTATTTTTACCTACTGATATGTTAGATATTGTTCTACAAATCTAGTATCTCTCTCTTCATGTTACTCCACCAGACCAATTCTCGCAGATCTCTATGCATCTTCGTGCTTCCCGGATGAACAGTATAGAGAGAGTGACGAGCCTCCTCCAGAATTGTTTTTTAACCTCCGTGTCATTAGACACACACAACTTGGTGTGATATATGAGAACTCCATCCTTGGAAATATTGAAGTATGGTTGTTGCTCGCTCCGTACTTTCTCCACAATTTCCATTAACTCCGTGTCTTTCCTCTGAGCGGCTTTAATTTTCTCTGGTAAGGTTGGCTGAATAATCAAACTAACAATGAACGCCTCTGCATCCCCATACACCAACTCTACACCCAACCTCTCTAGGTCCATCCTGATTTGATGTTGTACAATAATCGTCGAAACTAACGTACCCACCGACTTCCGACTCAATGCATCCGCTGCCACATTAGCTTTTCCTAAGTGGTAACTAATGGTACAGTCGTAGTCCTTAATCAATTCAAGTCATCTTCTCAACCTCATGTTCAACTCCTTCTAGGTGAAAAAGTATCTAAGGCTCTTATGATCAGTAAAGATCTCGCACCTTTCACCGTATAGATAGTGTCTCCAAATCTTTAGTACAAAACTACAGCTGCTAGCTCCAAGTCGTGCGTATGATAGTTATTCTCGTACTCCTTGAGTTGGTGAGAAGTGTACGCAATAATCTTTCCTTGCTGTATTAAGACACACCCAAGTCCTTTCTGAGATGCATCACTATAGACTAGTCGTTGCTTCAATTCCTGAAAACTCTGCTCGCATTTACTAGTCCACTCAAACTTCATGCTCTTTCTGGTAAGCTGCGTCAGAGGACCTAATAGCCTCGAAAACCCCTCAATGAATCGGTGATAGTATCCTGCCAGAACCAAGAAACTTCTAACCTCGTGCATGTTCTTCGGTCTCGACCAATCAATTACCGCCTCTACTTTACTCAGGTCCACTGAAATTCCCTCCCTAGACACTACATGTCCCAAAAATGCAAGATGTTCAAGCCAGAACTCGTATTTATTAAATTTAGCAAATAGTTACTTTTCCCTAAGTACCTGAAGTACCTGTCTCAAATGAACTTCATGCTCTGCGGGGCTCCTCAAATAAACCAGAATGTCATCGATGAACACCACCACGAACTGATTCAAATATTGGTGGAAGACCTTGTTCATCGGATCCATGAACACTGCAAAAGCATTTTTCAATCCAAATAGCATAACCAAGATTTCATAATGGCCATACCAAGTCCTGAATGTTATGTTCAGAATATCATTTGCCCTAACTTTTACCTGATGATACCCTGATCATTGATCGATCTTAGAGAAAACCTGTGTGCCCTTTAGCTGGTCAAATATATAGTCAATACGGGGTAATAGATACTTGTTCTTTATTGTCATCTTATTCATTTCCTTATAGTCGATGCACATCCTTATCAACCCATCCTTATTCTTTAAAAACAACACCAATGCTCCTTACGGTGATACGCTCGGTCTGATGAATCCCTTATCAAGTAGTTCTTACAATTGCTCCTTTAATTCAGCCAGAGCCATTCCGTATAGAGCCTTAGAAATTGGTGCTGTCCCTGGATTTAGTTCAATGGCAAACTCCACTTCGTGATCAGGAGGCAATCCCGGTAAGTTCTCAGGAAAAACATCTGAGAACTCCTTTATCACTAGGGTATCCTCCAACTTAAGTCCTTCCTTCGGTACTTCTTTTACAAATGCAAGGTACCTATGGTTACCCTCCAGAAGTAACCTCTTTGTCTGAATTGCTGAAAGAATCTGTGGTGTAGAGCGCACACATGACCTAGTGAATTTAAACTCTTGTTCCCCTCGAGATCTGAACACTACCTCATTCCTGTGGCAATCGATACTCACATAGCTGGATGTCAACCAATCCATCCCCAAAATGACGTTGAACCCATGCATGTCAAAAAAAATTTAGCTAGCAAGTAGCATTCTCCCTTGAATCTCCACTGGCTAGTCTCTGATCGCCTTACTACACACCACAACTAACCTTGCTGGCATGACCACACCAAACTCAGCATCTAACAACTAAGTCTCTACCCCGCACAATTTAACTAATCCCCGAAATACGAAAGAATGCATCGCACCAGAGTCAAACAACACAACAACACCATTCGACAAAATGGAAATAGTACCTATCACCACATCATCAGCATTCTCCTTATCTCCCTACGTAAGCGAGTACACTCGCGCCTGAGCAGTGCCCTTCTAGTGGCCACCTCAAGGTGCCTGGTTACCTCCTTGATACTGATGCTATGGAGGAGTGTGAGTTAACATTATGCGATAGTCTTGCGCCATATGTCCAGTCCCACCACATCGATGGTAGTTAGCTGGTCCACCCCTACACTCACCCCTATGTCTCTAATGGCATCTGAGGCAGGTAGAATGTAGTGGATTCCCCTGATGGCCTCGATATCCCATGTTTTGCCGCTGGCCTGTGAAATTACCATGCTTTCTCCATGTACCCTAGCTGGTGCTAGTCTGAAATCCCTGAGGCAAGGGCCTCTTCTTCTGGTTTACTGCTAGTTTCTCACCTTTCTAAATGCTAGCCTCAACTGCCATGTCCTTATCCATCAACTCAGAAAAACTCTAAGTCAACAACGTCACCACCTGTGCCCGCCTTCCCTGCCTCAAACCCTTCTAAAACCTCTAGGCCTTCTTCAGCTTGTATGGGATCATGTATGGAGTAAAGCTGGATAGCTCCATAATTGTGTACTGTTGTATGGTCAAGTGCCCTTGAGTTAGATTCAGGAACTCCTCTACCTTATCCTCCCTAGTAGCAGTAGGGAAGTACCCGTCGAAGAACACCTCCCTAAAATGGCTCCAAGTTATAGCCGCAGGTCTTGGCTGTTGTTCCTCCACCAATTTTTTCGATCTCTACCACCTATTCACTTCCCCCACTAATTTAAAAGTGGCATACCACACCTTCTACTCTTCCATGCACTCCAACACACCCAATAGTTCCTCTATTTCCTGAACCCAATCTTCAGCTGCGATCGGGTTTGCTCCTCCTACAAATGTTGGCGGATTTGTTCGGGTAAACTGTTGAAAAGTGCAACCTCAATCAACTGGTGGCTGATCCTACTCTCTAGAGTTCCTCTAGTTCTCCTTCCTAGCCCGCCACACTATACTTCGTAGCACTGCCGAGACATCCATATCATCCTTACTGGAAGTATCCACATGATTATCCCCTTCAGCTACGATGTCCTTCCCCCTAGAATCCATCTTGAAGATAGGATAGAAACTGAATTAGAAATTCCATATTTATCATGGTTGATGCATGTATGGAATGAAAAATAATATAACATATGAATTCGTAGCTGAAAAGAATGATTTACACACTTCTGCCACAAAACCATCGAGGTATCGCTCTAATCACAACTCCGGGACTAAACACCTACTCACCCGACCTAACATTCCTACTTAAGTTTCCAACTTCCAGTCTCTTAATCCAAAAAAAAACCATCGATGGATTTACCATGTTTTTCCTAAAATCGTCATTCCAAGAAAAACACAGAAGATCGTCAAAGGATTTCCGCCTCTAAGCTTCTAGACCAAGACTCACCTAATATACCCATTCTATCCTTAACTTATCTCAACCTATACTTTGGTAATTATCAACTGTAAAAGTCTGTAGAACCTAGCAAATCTAGGCTCTAATACCACCTGTAACGCCCCGACCCATCACGTGGGCCTGAAGTGTTACTTTTGTGACGTTTGTGTACGTGATACCATATGCATTATATAAAAGCAGCGAAAATAAATATTACATTCTCCAAAATCCATTACCAGAGTTCTAAACTGCTAACATACATAGAAGTCTCCCAATATCTATATTACATTCCAACCAAAAATAAAGAAAACTAACTCAATCCATATGACTAAATTACATATCTAGGGACTTCCAAACATAACTTAAATACATTAGAGTTCTTACAGACACTCACAAAAACTGAAACTAGCTATCACCCTACCCCGGAGCTTACTAAGCTTGATCTCGAGATGGTCCTAAAAAGATGATTTTGTTGACTCTATGAGTCCAATCCTGTTTTGATAATAACAAATCACTTGGTATTTGATCTATGCATTGAGATTGTGAACATGAACAATATTTAGTATGCATGGAAGGTTAGGAAGTCATGGAAGCCATGAGGATTAAAGCATATACAACCTAGCACAATCCATGGAACTAAAAGAGTAGAAGAGTGAAGATGCAAGCATCAAGTTCAAGATCGTCATGGGAATGAGTATTTAGAATTGATTGTATTTGCATATTTTATATAATATAGCTAGAAGCTCAAAATATGCCCTACACATGCATCTCATGAAAATATTCTAGGGTTAAACATGGACTTAGAGACCTTATTTTGAACCTCGAAAAATGTTTTATAAGGGATCAAAGCAAGAGAGCAAAATTGATTTTGAAACTGAAAAAAAAAAAAAAAAATTGAAGTTGGTCTACCCAGACGACTGAGATGTACCCTTAGAATTCTGAAGATGCAACCTCAGACAACTGAAGTTTTATTTCAGGCGTCTGAAGAATTTCCTCAAGAGACTGAAGAATTAGTTCAGTCATTTGAAGATTTAATTATTGAAACACAGAACAAGCAGAACACCTTCAGACGTCTGAACCCTTAGTTCAGTCGTCTGAGCTGGGATTTCAAAAGACTGAACCTATAGTTCAATTGTCTGACCCTTTATCCAGACTATAATTTTCTGTGCTTTAAGGAACATCAAACATCTGAACCTGAAAGCTCAATCGTTTGAACTTGCGGAAATTTTAATAGTCTAAACTTCAGCGAGAAAACACGTGAGTTGTTTACTTAATCTAATTGATCCAACGGTCAAGATTTAACCTAAGGCTGAGATTACTTATAAAAACAAACTCTAAACCCTAGTGCCTCACTTTTTGCATAAGATTGAGAAACTTGAACATAATCCTGAGCAATTGCCTACACTCCAACTGATTCACATCTAGTTTTTGGGCGTTTGCTACGTTGATCATAACAATATTCACGCACGTATTCTGAAATCAACAGTGGTGTTGAGGTTTGAGTATTTTGAGCATTTAAATCTAATTTTTGTTTCCCACATTCATTATTTTAATATATTTCTTGGGAGCATAAATCAATATTTCGATGTTATATATTGATTGATTGGATAAATATTTGAGAAAGTTATTTTTGAAATAACTAAATCTTTGAAATATTTTAAAACTATTTCTTTGTTCAAAGAAGTGTTATTTGGGTATTTGATTGGAGATTCTAAGAGCTTCTTGAAACTATTTTTGAGGAATATCTTTAAAGTATTTTTTAAATCTTTGCAAAATATCCAAAGTCATATATATTCAAAGATTTGATATTAACAAAGTGTTTGATAGCAAGAATATAAATTCAAGAATTATTTAATATTATTTTAAAGGATCTTGTTGTCGAATCTTGCTTAAGGTTATTTGAAAATAAACCCTAAGATCTCCAAAGTTCTTATTTTTAAGAAATCAATTTTTGGGAGATATTGATTAAAGAGTAATTTTGTGAAGCATATCATTTATATAACGATTACATCATTACATACATATTGAGCTTCAAGTTTTATCATATGGATATGTGTTAGGATTTTCTATTGTACTCACTAGCTTTGTGTAGAAACATTTAAGTGTATTTGCAGAAATTGTAACTTTATATTGTAATCACGGTTCGGGCTATGAACCAGGTTTGAGGAGAAAGTTGTATCTCTTGTAAGCAGCAGAGTAGGAGGAAGTTGTGCCTCTCTTAAGTAGCGGATTGTAAGGGAAGCTCCGTCCTGGTTAAAGGAGTAGAGATTTAGTGGAATCCTTAAGTGGGTTACTCAAGGCAAGGATGTAGGTCAGGTTGGCTAAACCTCGTAAAATCATGTTTGCCTTCTCTCTTCCTTTTTAACTTTTAAATTTTCGCTTGCATTTCATTATCAATTTTTGCATGTTTGTATGTTGATTAATATTACATGCACTTGATAACTAATTAGTTGTAATTGAATTTATTGAGATAATAATTTGAATTAATTTCAAGCCCCTGGGATTATTTTGTTAAATATTGAAATAGGAATTAAGTGGTAAAATAAATTTAAACAATTTTAAAATACCCAATTCACCCCCCTCTTAGGATAACAATGTAATTCATAGATTTGTATATTAGGGTGAGACACTTCTCAATAAGGCAGATTAAGTTAATATCAGTGTGTGGCCAACGTGAGTTTTAGTGTATGCCAAATATCATCATTTGTTAAATAATCACAGTTATAAAAACATTCAAAAACCTTACCCACACACACACAATTATTATAAGCAAAAGTTCCTGAGGATAGAGGAGATTACACGCCCATACATGTAGCTCCCCTATACTCTAATACATTATGCAACCTAGTATGGCTACAATTGATATTTATCAGGGTACTCGCCTTTCTCAGCAAGCCCTCGGGCAGAGAGTTTACTTCGCCATAAACAATCATGCATTTTAATTAGTAAAAAAATACTCACACCTTTACAATTGAAAAATATGCATTTACTTTCTCCGTATAAACTAGTTCAATAAATAATAACACCATTTACATAAATTAACAGATATACATAAAAACACTCCTTGGGACTAAACACCATTTACTTCCCCCATGGTACGGGTTGTGTGACCCGAAAGCTGGACTTATGCCCTGAGGGATCATCTCAAACACAGTCAAAATAATCATCTGCAAGTACGTTTGCAGGCATCCACAACCAAGTTGCAGGTCTGCTAGCCTTAACACTTCCTGGTCCGGCCCCCAGAAAAGGAAATTCATCCTTACGCAGGCTAAACGGCAGAGACCACCCTACACCTCTCAGTACAGTGTGGGCGCACACGGTCTTAAAATAATTCCCTAACAACGGTACCGTGCTCACAATACAATTGGTCCTCAAGGTTTTTAAACCATATCATGCAATTCAAATAGTAAAAATTATAGTATAAATCTCATTTCATATAGAACCTGCCATTTAATAAAACTTGGTCCCTGGGCCATTAAATAAAACCAGGCTCACCGTCATTAAATAAAACCCGACCCCCGACCGTTAAATAAAACTCAGCCCCCAGCTGTCATATCAAATCTCAATATTTTGCAAAGGCAGTTCCAGTATGTTTCACAAACAGTTCAGCATTTTCTCAATTATACCCAAATTCGATTATACAATAAACCATATTGATTATTCACCTGCCACACAATTTTAGTATTTGAATATAATCCATTAAACAACCGAGGAGTACCTCGTAGTATACTAGTTTGTAAAGTAAAACCAAACTTTTCCCCATTCAATTATTCAAAATATCGTATCATATATCCTATATTTGTAAAGTCCATTTTGAACTGTCGGTTTATGAAATAACCCTTGAAATCATAAGCATATATATATATATATATATATATATATAGCAGTTTAATCGGTTCAATTTTAATAAAAACCTGACTTAACTTAATCCCTTTACCTGTTTTCCTGAAGTTATGCCTGCAGGGATCCCAAAATTGCGCCTGCGGCGCTCACACGAACCCTGAATTCATAAATCCTAATTTAGTCGACTAAACCCCAAAATAAAATACTATTTTAACATTCTTTAGGCCCACAAATTCCAAATAAATGATTAAACTCCTAAAAACATCAAATTTGCTTAATTCCCTAAATCTTACCCTAGCCTTGAAGTGGTACTTGGAAAATCTAATTCAAAAATCTACTCCACTAGACTTGTAGAGAAACACTCCTAGATCATCGTGGTGGTTTCTGATCATCAGTTTAGCTAAAGATTGGGGAGAAATTGAAGAGAGAGAGTGAGTTTACCTTATCCCGGAGTGGTGCCTACGACGCTCCTACGACAAATCCACTCTAGTTAAAATGTCGGTGGTAGAGAATGGAACTTAATAGTATTTTCTGTTCTTTTATCGGTGCACGTTTGACTAAGGAAATCGAAGAGAGAGAGAGGGAGGGAAGGCAAAGGAGAGAGAGAGAGAGAGAGAGAGGCATAGAGATAGCTAGAGATTGTTTCTGTTGTTTGTT
Source organism: Malania oleifera (assembly GCF_029873635.1). NCBI lineage: Eukaryota > Viridiplantae > Streptophyta > Magnoliopsida > Santalales > Ximeniaceae > Malania > Malania oleifera. The sequence continues at coordinate 41,370,616 of NC_080426.1, read as the reverse complement.
TCTTAAATTTCCTTCAGGTTACTTAACTTACATATATATATTATATTAATGTAATATAATATATTATATTATTTAATTAATAACAATAATTTAATTAATTAATTTTAACTATAATTTTTTTTTATACTTCTGGGGCTTTACAGAGAGAGAGAGAGAGAGAGATATGTTCTTTGTAAATTAATTTATTGGCTTAGCATCTTGCAGATGTTCCATGAATCTCCATATAAGAATTACATAGAGAGAGAGAAAACGAGAGAGAGATGTTCTTTCTGTAAACTAATTTATTGGCCTAGCACCTTACACGTGTTTCACAAATCTCCAAATAGGAATCATATATATATATATATATATATATATATAGAGAGAGAGAGAGAGAGAGAGATTTTATTTCCGTAAAATATTGTTCATTATGTCTCCATAAAAAGAAAATTCTTTTTAAAAAAATAACAGAAAGAATGAGTTTCACGTTACGTGTATTGCATATCTATAAATAAATAAGTAAATAAAAAATTAGATTAAGTTTTATATTTACTAGTTAAGTTTGATGAAGGACGAAAGCGTTTTATGATTTGTCAAGTTCTAAAAATCTATTAATTATAACAATTACTTCATATCATAATCATATTATTGTGTTATTTTTGCATCCATTATGACTCTACAGTTTCATTTTTTCTATGTTATATTGACTATTTATGTGGAATATCGAAATATTTGTGTATGTATCAACAGTAGATTTATAAGATGTTATTAGATACAAAGAAGAATGTCATAAGTTACATGTTTAACATTCATTATTCATGAAGATCGTATACCTGCAAATTTGAGTTAGTAATGTAGGATATAATAAATGTTTTTTATGTGTTCATTAGTCTTTGGAATTTCGTTTTTATTTAATTAATAAGACATTGAAAGCATTAAATATCTTCTCTAGATCTAAAAAAGTCACAGTCAGTGTGTGAACTAATAAGGAATAAAATATTATCATTAGAAGTGCACGTTCACTTCTATTAAAGATGTTTGTTTATATATATATAAATATATATATATGTATATATATTAATATGCCGAAATTACATAAGTCGATGAGAAGAGATATGTTCTCTGTAAAACTAATTTATGAAGAGCATGATTTCAATACCTACAGCTTGACATTATCTCCCGGACGAATATGCTATATAAGACTTTTGTACTTTATATTAGAGAAGAGAAAATGTTCTTTCTATATAAACTAATTTATTGTATTGGCCTAATAGCCTATTCATACTTGGACATTAGCTCACTGTCAAATATCCATATAAGATATTGTCATACACAGAGATGACGAGAAACGACGAGAGGACGATGATTGCATAGTTCTTTGGTCATATAAATATTAGTCATCTAGTATCACTTTAAAAATGAAAATAAAAGAAATTGACGGAAATAGGAGAAGATTCCCCATCCATGCTTAGGTGTTCGCTACATATCTATGCTAAATTAAATAAGTATAATAAAAAATTAGAGAAAAGTTTTTTTTATCGCTATCAAGTCGACGAATGAAAGGTTTTCTGACGTAAAATTAATGAATATTGATTAATAATTCATAATTACTTTCTATTTTATTTATCATCCAAAGATCATTTTTTTACTGATGTTTACTATATAGTGATGGTGAAAACGTAAAGTGATGAAATTATTTTTTTACATATCGAATATATTTAAATATATCAATTAAACAAAAAGAATGTCAAAAGTAAATTTCAAATTAGTTAATGTAAGATACATAATATTTTTTTGTGTTTACATGATTTTTTTAGATTGTTAAGTACAACTCCGGAGGAACGGAGATTTGGAGAGATATTATTAGTAATATTAAACTAAATATTTATAGGCAAATAGATGCACAAATATTAGTTTAATAAAGTAAATAGAAAAAGACAAACAGACAATTTTTTCAAAAGTAAAATATTTAGTAATGTAACATATATATTTGAAACTCTAAGAAAGAAATGATACAAATGTTTTTTTTTAAAAAAAGATTATCGAGATTATACAAACTACAAAGAAACATCCTATAATTTTGTTTTTAACATCAACTTATTAACTTTGATCCTCATATGTAATTTATACACATATAAAAAAGAAAAAAAATACAAAAGAGAGGAACTTACCTGAAAACATACCTCTGTGGCTTCTTGATCACAGCCCTTCATTTCTCTTTCCCACTCTTTATTAAAGAAGGATTTCCCCCCCCCTGAGAAGACCACATTTTATCGCTGTGGCCCAATCTCTTCGACTTCCTACTCTCGTTTTTTTTCTCCTCGTATCACGCTGAAGTCTTCTCTGTCATATATGACTTCTTGTGCTGCTTGTTATGTTACTATACTCTAGTGGAGGCGAAGATAGCCGGAAGGATTATTCTTATAGTAAAATCTTTATAGCGCAATCTTTAGATTACGGTAATGAAGATAACCTAATATTTTTTGGTTTACATGAGTTTTTTTTATTTAATCAAGTTTTTATATCATAAAATGAAAACATATTAAATATTTCGTCTAAAATGTTTCACCTCACTTTATTAAAGATTGGTTGTATATAATAAATGTGAGTATATGCAAAATACATAAACTAAGGTTGAGCTGGAGGAGAGAGAGAGATGACGTTTTGTTTGGATTAGAGATGATTTCGATCGTCACGGTATGTTGGGTAGAGAGGGATGATCCTACACGAATTTTAGGTGGAGACAGGACGACGCTGGGAGTCTTATGTGGGCGGATTTTTGATCTAGGTAGGTGTAAGGCAAATACAGGCTTTCGTTATTTTTCCCCCACCTTGAGCTCTGATCTATGGTCAGGGGGTGGGGAGGGACCACATGTGAAAGGAGGTTTGACGGGAAGAGGAAGGGGGCCGAGATGATGGGAGCAGTGGCCACAAGAGAGGAGAGCGGATCGAAGAGCAGAAAGAAGACCCGATTGTGCCGAGAGCATGCTTGAGATGAGCTAATGAGGGATGAGATTCTGTCTGCGGATTGACGAAAGCGCTGGGAGGTACTTTTACATCTGGCCGAAGAGCGCTGCTGCAGATCTTGCGTGGTGAGCCGCTTTTGTTGATTAGTTGTTTTTTATGGTATATTCGCAAGGGCTACAGCTTGCTGTGGAGCAGCACCGGGGGAGACGGCTAGGAATGTGGATCTCCAGGAGAGCTCAGCTACGGGGGAACAGTCAGGAATAGAGGCGATGTGATTAATGGCGGGTCATCGGAAGAGGCGGTATTACTTGTTGATGACCTGATTGATCGAAGGATTGTAAACATTAGACGTGGGGAGAGCGATGGTCGATCATTGATTAGTGCGCGGTGTGATATTAAGCTAGAATATTAGGAAGGCTAGTCTCAGATTTATTTGGAGGGAGGGCCAACTGAGGGACCGTTGGCTCATGAGGAGGAAAGGACCCCTTTCCTATGGACAAACCAACTCTAAAAAACAACCACCAAGACCCCAACCACAAAAACAAAAAACAAACGCTAACCCCAACCCAACACACGAAAGAACACACCACCCAACCACGCGAGAGGTGAAGGAGGAGGGAGGAGAGGTGGAGCAGATTTTGTTGGGGAGAAGATTGAGGAAGAGAGAGAGAGAGAAGCAGTTTGTAAACTAATTTATTCGCTGCTAACATTGCGCCATGAATATCCATTAAGAATTATATTATATATATATTATATTTAGAGAGAGAGAGAGAGCAGGTATGTTCTTTCTTGTTCAAAATTTATTGATACGCGGTCCCCTTTAAAAAGAAAAAAAAATCGAAAGGATGAGGATTTCACGTAGGTGCACTGCGATTATATACTAAAATAAGAAATAAAAAACTTAGAAAAAGTTCAGTTTACGAAAAAGTTTATATTACCAAGGTGGACGAGAGGGGTTTTTGGAGTGCAAGTAAAATTAATAATACATTTATTAATAATTCGATTATTATTTATAACTTTATTTATCATCCAAAGAATCACATGTTTTTTATATTTTTTTATATATTATTTACCGGGAAATCAAAAGAAAATATTTTTTATTACGTATCAGACAAATTTACAAGATATTTACAACAAATAGATGTCATAAGTAAATTTTGAGAATTGATTATTACGCATCTTTATATGCAATTTTAGATTGTTAAGTAAGATACATAAGTTTTTTTTGTACAGACATGAATTTGTAATTAATTAATAAAATGAATACGTTACATACTTTTCTAAAATGACACTTCAATGAGAACTAATTAATTAATAAAATATTATCATATAGAGTCACTTCATTTCTATTTAAAGATTTCTTCTACACACACACACACACATATATATATTGTAGTGATCCTAAAAAATAATAAAAAATTAAAAATTAATTAAGAGTAATTATTAATTAATTAATGAAATAAACAAATAAAAGAAATAGTGTGGGAAGAAAAAAATTGAAATAAAGATATATATATATATATATATATTAAGTTATATATGTACATATATATGTAAGGTTATTATATAATATAGGATAAAGTAGATAAATATATATATATATATATTAAAATAATTTAGTGCCGGGGGGGGGGTGAGGATACTCCTTACTAAGCTATCAAACATCGAATATTGGATTTGTATAAAGTCCCGTTTGCCTCTTTGTCTTGCACCACTCTGGAGGATTCCCCTCTCTTCTCTTCTCTCCTCTCTCCCATTTTATTGACAGATATTTGACCAATCGAAAAACGAAAGGTACTGTTGGGCCTCTAACTGTCTCCACAGTGCCTATCTTTTCTACTACAGCTTAATTTGCGCTTTAAAACGGGGTGTAGCGGGAATAGGGGTTGGACGTAGCATCCATTCTTGATGGTCAGGTGGTAAACTCTTTTTTCTAAGTTTTCTCAATTCTCTTCCTTAAATCTGCTGCTAATAAACGACGAGTCAAGGCATCCCCCCACGGGGTCTTAGCCCGCAATCGTAGTCATTTTGGTATTGAGTGATACGTATTTCTTATTTTCTAATTTGGGTTTCTTATGGTCCTGGCTGATTAAAGCTGGCGAGATATGTCCCAGACGTATAGCATTTAGATGAAACAATACTAGAGGACATTAAGGGTTGATTATGAAATTGATTATATGTGAGGGGGTATAATTAAAATTTTTTATTTGAAATTTAGAGGCCTCAGAAAGTAGTAAGAAAGTATTTTACTTTAGGGTTTTGATTTAAATATAAAAAACTAGGGAGTTTTATTTCAGCTCGGGTGTTAAGGGGTAAGCGTATTGCAGTCGAAGGGTATCTTGTTTTGGGGTCCCTTGTATTAAGAGGTCGTTCAATACAATCAAAAGTAAGGGGGAAAATATAGTTAAACTAAAAACTGTTTTATGAATTAATGAAAAATGAATTGTGGTTGACTATATCCGGTATAGTTTACGGCATTGGTGTGTAAAAATAGAATAAATGCTATTTTTTCACTTCGTTTTCCAAGCGATACTTCGTTAAGGGTTCTTTATTAGTAGCTACGTCCGCATCGAACCACTGCCCTGTGACCGTGCTGCGACTACGCTCGTTTTAGGCTCCTTACGTTCAGCTCCGCCCGGTGACGGTCCATTTTGGGCGATTTTGTTGTATCTGCGATGTCCCTTGCTTCTTTGTATGAGAGGAATTCAGCAAATATATGAGCATATTTCCATGTACCTAGGCATCGGACGGCCTAGGCAAACTAAGGATGAATGAGTAAAATTGAACGCTGTACTATTCGAGCTAGTCTTTTCTGTTCTCTGTCATGAGTACATCGTATGTAGGTGGAAACATGCACTAAAATGAAAATGTTAGCAGTTATGGAATTATTGCTGCATGTGGGTTTTTTATATGTATGTAAATAATGTGGTTACTACAGGAACAACCAAAGAAGGACGTTGTGGATGCACGTTTGACAGCCAAAGTGTGTTGGGGAATGGAATGGCTGCGATGACAACCATAAAGGGGGAGGCTTGTAGATCATCGTAAAAACAAAGCAACCCGACAAAGAATGGAGCTGTAGAAATACAGTCAAACAGGGTGAGCAGACGCTGTTGTCGGACTGTAATTGTGTAAGTTAAGAGTACAATGAGACATGATAGAAAAAATATGGCATGAAATGTGCGACAAGTGTGAAATGGATGGAGAATGAGCCACGTTCTAAAGGAACTACAATCGCTATGAATTGTTAAGATAAAGAATATTTTGAAATAGTTAAGAATTACAGTTGTCGGGGAGGATAACGGCGGCAGACAGAAGAATGTAGTATGGTATTGTCTAGTTATGTCAGGCCATAGGTAGAACGTGTTTAGGTTTGGGCGCGGGAGAAACTCTTGACCAAGGGCTCTGGTTGCTGAGAAATGGGAGTAGTGATCTGGTAAAGTATCGAGTGGGTCTGGGGCTGCAAACATGCTAGGGTAGAGGGAAAACTTATTTGTAGGGTGTGGTTTGGTAGACCTTTAGATTCTCGTGGCCTTTGCTGGTAAACCTTTGTATAAAATGTATGAGTACAAGATTAAATTAACTACTTAGGCGGTTTTACTGAATAAGGTGTAGGGGGAGTGCGTCTACGGATGCCGAAATTGTGACCTTTGGGTTAAGCCTAAAATATCATAGCCGAGGGGGTGCACTTGTCTGGACAGTATCATCCCTATTCTTGGGTAATCTTATGGGTTAAATGTCTGGCATGTGCTTGATTAGGACAGAGAAAAGATGATTTCAGAAAATTTCTGCTACATGATTTGCACATGATTGAAAATGTCTTGCTTATTGTGATTTACCAAACTCATGTAGTGCACACACTATTTTATATAGTGTGGGTGACCGCTATGGGTCCATACCCTATTCTTGAATCGGACAAATACTATAATTTTAATGGCCCTTTGATGAGTTGCTGTGTGCAGAGGACCGACTCCCGACACCCGTTATGCCATTATGGTGCACGCACATGACACATGAAGGTGACGACTTGAGACCCTAGCTTAGTGCAATTGTCATTTAGCTTCATTATGGGTCTGTAATAGTATTAGAGAAAAACATGGTCTGTAAGTAATTTAATGTCTTACCGACATGGAAGGATCGATAAGTTCAAGGCCCTAGATGGACTTTAGGGAATACTCAGTGTACGAGCCGAACCGAAATTTGTTCGGGGGAGTGTCTTGAGAAAAAGTGCCTAAAAACTGACCCATGGACAAAGTCACCTCTGCATATATATGATGGTACATTTTAAATAGAGGTATGGCATGCTTAAACTGGGACATAAACTGCTCTAAATGAGGTTACTTTTCGGCATCAGTATCTACTTACATCAGTACAACATACTCATGGTCGACGAACCCAAGCCTAGTCAACTGGTTCTTGACTCCAGTACGGAAATCGACGATTGTCGAACATGTTATGTTAAAATCCTCAGTCGACCGAAATCCTCCCGGTTTTTAAGTTTGACCACTAGGTCGGACCGAAAACCAAGTAGTTCAATAAGGCCATTGGTCGACCGAAATCCATAGGGTCTCAAAAGTTGACATCTGGTCGACCGAAGCCTTTTGTGATCTACGAACGACCTGGTCGACGAGGGACCTGGGAGAAGATGCACCAACGGTCTGAGTCACCTGAACCATTAAGTTTCAAAACTCACGGCTGAAAGCGAGAACTGCGCGTAGATTGACAAATCGCCTATCCCAGGGTAAATCCGACCAGTTAGTTCATTTTCTCCTGGTCGAATTATACTAGAAAAAGTTGCCCTTGGACACATATATTATGGTCGCCGGCCTTCAGTTCAAAATCCTCATGGTCGACTGAACCGTTTGAGTCCGGTTACCGAAACATTTTGGTCGACGGACCCTCTAGGGGTGACCCTTAATTTTTACCGTGGTTAATATTTTTAAACGGGTAACTTGGGTTTAGAATATAATTAAAACTTTCTAAAATCCCACATGGTCCTTATACAGTTATATTTAAGGGTCGAAGGAGCTAGTAGCCTACCCCCCTCATTTGGAAAATAGGAAGGCATAGATTAGAAATATAATTAGCCAAAACCTCTCCATCTCAAATATAGCCCATATTTCACTTATTCAAGCTTTTTATTAACTCGTACTCTACTGCCTTTATATTGCAATACCTCCTGAATGAGTAGTTCTTGGCTTACTACTCATCAAATCTTTGCTTATATCTCTTTAGGAGTGTTCTTATTTTGTGATCTTTACTTCATAGCGAGTTAGTACAAGTTTCTCAGGGGGTGGTTTCTAAATAAGCCTTCCATATGCGAAAATCTGGGCTTATGAGTTTTTGCTGATTTGTCATGCTGAAATACTCAAGATTCATATGAGTTTTAGGTTGCTGAAAAAATATTGACAAAATCGTTTTTCAAATCTCTCTTGTGATATCTTGAGAAAAATATTTGAGATTTACTGCATGTTGAAGTATCTTTGTTACTATACTTTTTGATTGAGACTATATTCTTTACTACAAAGATCAAATAAAATTTTTGCAAACCATCTTTGAATATTCTTGTGTATATAGTGCAGAAATCTATTTTGTTGAGGTAGTTTGAAGTGTGTTAGTGATCTTTTGATTGTTGCATGTGACTGACAAATAGTATTTTGACACAAAGATCATTTACCATATTTACACATCTCACAGCACTGATCACGTTATTTTTGATTGTAAATATTTGCAGAGTAAACACTCTTAGACTACATCGAGCTATCAAACCCTATCTTTTGGTAGTGTATTGATTATCGTGAGATAACTGGGGTACACTATCTGCTTTACACGAAAGTACAATCACTTGTACCATTGATGTATGTCAAATACTATTGTATTTTTCAGCACGGGCTCTGAATAGGAGACTAGCCCGGGATAGTCCCGGATGTTAGACCGGTTTGAGGAAAGCTAGGTGCGTCGTCCTGTTAAGGCGGTATGTAGCGTTGAGGTCAGCCCCGCTAATGATCTGACTTAAGGTTAGGTCAGGGCCCTGTGTTACATTTGACTGGTTTTGTATAGTAAACGGGTTCAGTATATTGCGCTTCCACCCTTTAAGTGCGCTATTAGTGAAATCTCTGACTTTCGAGTTCGAGGCGGGCGAAGTAGGCAATAGGACCGAACCAGTAGTAACATACGTGCGTGTCAGTACATTCCGCAATTACTTACTGACACGTGTATGTTATATGTTGAATATAGGTTTAACATTTGCATAAACAAACCCAGGTTAAGTAATATGTAATCTGGTTTAACCTAGGCGATAAACTTAAATATCCCAATTCACCCCCCCCCTTGGGATCTGCATCCAAAGCAAAATATTGGTTCTTCATTACTAAGATGTGTCTCACACCGAATATGAATTTTATTCTTTTTTAGGCCATCCCACCGAGTGGCTTAGAGCTTTAGAACTCGAGGTGTTCGCTCGCAATTGTGGAATATGAGAAAAGGAAAATGCCATGCTTAGCTGATTATTGTGGGTCTAATGAAGTTATGTTTTAACCGATTTATGTTTTAGTACTTATACGATATGGATGGTTGTGCAATATCAGCTGGGTATTGCGGATATGAATGTTTTGCTAGCTATGTCGTATGATATGAAAATATCAATGATGAATATGTTTATTTTGGATTAGATACGATGAAATAGTAACTCTGGTATTATATTTGTGGAGATTATATTATTTTTCGCTGCACGTAACATGATATTAGAATATTGGATCTTTATGATGTAATGAAGGGAATGAGTAGCACTCTCGGGCCAACGTAGGGGGGTATTGGGGTGTTACACGATGTATCAGAGCAGTTTCCAGTATCGGACAAGTCCTGATTTAATTTCACATCGCAGGGTATGGAAATATTCGGTATTCGGTTAGAGATGATTGTATACCGACACTGTCCGGAAACATGAGGCAAGGTTGTGGAGGGATGAGTTAGGTGGTTCGGTGTGGGGAAAGGAGAGTGCTCGGGTGTAGGTGAAAACAAGTAGTATAGGTTTGGTTTCTAGTTTAGCGGTACTGGTAAGAATTAGACTGTAGAAATACTCTGGTTGTGGTGTGTGGGTA